>NC_064809.1:63909856-63933460 GCF_023721935.1 Panthera uncia | reverse complement strand
ACCTACAAACCTCCATTTCTTCCATTTCTTTCATTTTTATTTGCTTTTTTTTCAATTCTCTATCCTCTTGTCCTTCATACCATTCATCCATCATATTAAATAAAATTCCTGTTTTCCCTGTGACTGGAATGTATTTAATGTACTTGACATGTTCTATGAATGATAAAAAGGCAGTGTGGATATATAATTGCAGATAAAGTAAAAGAGAATGGTAGAAATGGAGGTTTGTAGGTATTCAGGACAAGGACTTATAGGGCCTTATAGGAAACCATGATAAGGTCTTTGGAGTTCATCGTTAATGTGGTAGGAAATGATTGAAACTATTCTGCACAACTAACTGATGCTATCACCTTTAGATATTATGGCATCAACACTTTCACTAAGAGACGGACTCTCCCAAAAAATACCAGTGGCAGACCACATTGTTAACTATATAGAGTATGAGGTCCAAAGTCAATACGTGACCCTGAGACACCCTTGGGAAAACAAATCAAATTACTTTGTCTTGAGAAAGATTCTTATGCTTTGAGGTTAGGGATAGAAGGCATATTGTTGTTGTTGCTCTTGCTGTTATTCTTTTTGCTGTTAATAGAAAGGATATTTCAACTCCAAGCTTTGCCATCTCCCCTTGTGACCCACCCTTCCTTCTTTCCTTCCTTCCTTCCTTCCTTCCCTCCTTCCTTCCTTCCTTCCTTCCTTCCCTCCTTCCTTCCTTCCTTCCTTCCTTCCTTCCACTATTCAAAAGCATTATCCTGTGTCAGATGCTGAGCTACAAACTAGTTATATAGCACTGACCAAAATAAATCTGGTGTCTGATGGCAATAAACAAGTCTAATAATGGCCCTTAAAATCTAGGAACTATTTCCAAGCTTCACAATAGTCAGTATCTTCCACCATCTGATAGAAGACAATCCTGAGCATCAAGTTTATTCCAACCACTTACAGTTTTAATGAGCAGGATAATCCCATCTTCACATATCAAAGTAAAATGTCACAAATGGAGAAATGTTAAGCTCAGTGAAAATAAAAATTACATCATAGCTGGAAGATTTTATATTCAGAAACAAAGCTTTGAGGAATAGAATGTATGATGCAGCTATAGCAGACTAATGTATATTTGAATTGCTAACTTGGCACACTAAGAACCTTAGTTTCACAACATAAGACAGAAAAGATTACTCAGGTGGAATTTGTATTGTCAGAAGACTTGTGCAGTGTCTCCACTCTCAGGAATTACGTAGAAATAGGCCGTGCTATTTTATTTCATTACTAACATTGCTTATATCATTGTTTATTTACTTTAAGAGATTCATTAGAGATATAATCGATATACAATAAACTACCAGTATTTAAATGTACAAATTGGTAAATTTTGATATATATGTATGATCATGAAACCATCAACATAATCAAGATAATAGAGATGTCCTCCATATTCCCCACAGAAAAGTTTCCTATGTAATGGCTGCTTTCTGTCAATTCCTACCTCTGTCCCTTCTCACATGGACACTACTGGCCTGTTTTCTGTCTGTTTGCATTTTCTAGAGATTTGTATGATTAGAATCACAGAACATACACTCATTTTTGTTTAAGTTGTTTTATCAGCACAATTATTTTGAGATTTATACATGTGCATGTCAATAGTTCATTCATATTTATCTTTTTTTAATGTTTATTTTTGAGAGAGCGCAAGTTGGGGAGGGGCAGTACAAGTGGGGGAGGGACAGAGAGGATCCCAAGCAGGTTCTGCACTGACAGCAGTGAGCCAGATGTGGGGCTTGAACTCACAAACCACCAGATCATAACCTGAGCCAAAGTCGGATGTTCAACTGACTGAGCCACCCAGATGCCCCTTTTCCTATTTATTTATAAATCATATTTCAGTTTATGGATAGTTCACAACCTATTTATTCATTCATTTTCTGAGTACTTTTATAACTGTATTCCATAATATTTAATGTTTTTGTTTTTATTTTATTCAGTTCAAATTATTTTTAAATTTCCCTTTAGATTTATTCTTTGACCTATGAGTTATTTATACATATATTATTTAATTTTCAAACTTTGGGGCTTTTCTACATATCTTTCTATTATTGATTTCAAATTTAATTTCACTGTGATAAGACAACATACAATGCATACAATGCATGACTTGAATCCATTTAAATTTATTGAACCTTGTTTTATAGCTCACATATGCTTTATATTGGTGAATGTTCTATGCAAACTTGAAAAAAGGAAGGTGCATGCTGCTGTTGTCAGGTGAAGGGTTTTATAAATGTCAGGTAGTCAGTTTGGTTGCTGTGCTGTTTATGGCTTCAATTTTCTTACTGATTATTTTTTGTCTACTTATTTTGTCAAATATTGAGGATCAGTCTATTTCCCCTATGGTTCTATCTGTTTTTGTTTCATGTGTTATAAAGCTCTGGTTTCAGGTGCACAAACATTTAATATTGACATATTTTCTTGATGAATGAACTCCTTTATCATTATGAAATGATGGTTTACATTCATGAGAATGTCCTTTGCTCTGAAATCTATTTTGGCTGATCTTAATATAGATATGATAGTTTTGTTTTGGTTAATGTTAGCATGTTATAGCTCTTTCCATCATTTTACTTTTTCTTAAGTTTATTTATTTATTTTGAGAGAGAGAGAGCAGGTGGAGGGGCAGAGAGAGAGGGGGGAGAGAAGGAATCCTAAGCAGGCTCCACAGTGTCAGTGCAAAGTCCAATGTGGGGTTCAATCTCACAAACCATGAGATCATGACCTGAACCAAGACCAAGAGTCAGACGCTTAACCAGCTGAGCCACCCAGGTGTCCCTTCCATCATTTTACTTTTAATCTTAACACTTGCTAAGATTAATCTTAACACTGTGTCAATGTCAATTCACACAAGGCAGAGTCACAACCAAATACACAATATAATCCTTAAACCTGATCCTATCAAATGATAAGCAGTTCCATCCACTCTGTTCTAGAAGCCAGTAAGCTGGGAGTCATTTTTTTTTTTTTACTGTAGCCTGTCCTTCAACCTCCAAATATAATTAATATCACTAAGTCATCAAATTGACTTTGGCAATATCTGCTACTATCTCTCTTCATTTCTACACACTTATATTATCACCATCTCTGTTTTCTTAAGTATATTCTTCATCTCTTCCAATCTGTTCTCCACACCTTAGAGCAATATTTTCAAAGCAAAATCTAATCACGTGTTGCAAACCCACATACACCATTTGATTAAAGCATTTCAGCTTCTATGGCACCTGTGTAGCTCAGTCGGTTAAGCGTCTGACTCTTGGTTTCAGCTCAGGTCATGATCTCATGGTTTCATGAGTTCGAATCCTGTGTCAGGTTCTGTGCTGGCAGCATGGAACCTGCTTGGGGTTCTCTCTCTCTCTCTCTCTCTCTCTCTCTCTCTCTCTCTCTCTTTCTCTCTCTCTCTCTCCCTCCCTCCCTTCTCTCTGTGTCTCTCTCTCCCCCCCTCTTTCTCTGTCCCTCCCCTGCTTGCACTGTCTCTTTCTCAAAATAAATAAATAAACTTAAAAAAAAAAACAGTTCAACTTCTTTTGATTTTTGGAAAAAACAACAGATTTGCTGTGTCCTACAAAACCTTGCTAGATTTTGTTTCAAACATTCTACTCTTAGTATGCTCTTGCCACACTGAAGTTCCCTTAATTTCTCAAATTCATCTTCTTTCACAGACTTTTGAATATGCTCTTCCTTCTGTCCATAACCTTTTTTTCAATGACTAATCTCTCTTCCACATTATCAATTTAATTCCTACTGATTCTCAGACCTCAGTTTAATAATCATTTCCTGAAGAAAGCATCACTTTCTCCCCTAAATTGGTCTAGGCCTTGGTATTTTTTTTTCCCACATAACCTCGTACTTCTTCTTCACTTTATTTAAAACAGTTATAAATTTTACAATTATTTGGGTTATCTAGGTTTTCTTATTTCCCAAATGAGTATGTAAGCTCCAAGGGGAAAGAGATTATGTAGCTAGGGAGAATGAAAAACAATCCAGCAGCAATTTTCACAGACTGATGAATGAGGACCAGAGGGAAGAAACATCATTGGATGCCTCTGTAGACACATGCTCTAGGGAACAGATGGTTCACCACCAGCACTCGATGGCCTGATACTACTGAGGTTCATCTCCAAACGTAAACACAGTCCCCAGGAATTGCCGAGAAAATCCTGAATTGACTGAGATTAAGTTTTCTGTACCTAATGAAATAGGGCTTTTGAAGAGAAAGAAATTGAGTTTATTAAGGGGAAAAGTTGAGAAAGAGATTTTTTTACAAACTTTAAAGTCTGAAATGTCCATCTATTGTTCCTTCATTAGAAGCAGTAATAAAAACAGAAAAATAATGAAAATTTTCAAGATAAAAAGAAAAATATAAAGTAAGGTACTAAGTCTTACATTTCTTCTCCTTCTACCCCTTTTTATAGTCATTCCTTTTTAAATCCCTGGGTAGCAGGAGGTAGGGGGAGGGGAGAGGGAGAGAATGGCAGTCTCTTTAGTCATGAAAACTTACTAGAATTGGCAAATAATACTTTATCATCTTCGTAACTGGGGTTTCACTAATTCCTGGTTAGGGAACTGGCAAATGCAGACATTCAGCTCTGATTCCCACTGATGCCATTTAATGAGGTCCCTGCTGTATTTAGTTATGTAAATACTGTTACTGCAGAGTCTGTTCAAGATTACGGCTGTGTTTTCATAAACACAAACACAATATCTTTATCCCAACAAATGTCCTCAGGGTACTGCAGTTTGTTTCTTGTTGGTATGTTTCTGTTATTTATGTAAAACAAAATTAAAGGAGGGAGGAAGGGAATCTTAAAATATCAAATTCACAGTAATTTTAGCACAAGGAAAACACATGTAAACAAATTCAGAATTCCTTACAGATACAGATCTATTAGATACAGGTAAGATTCATTGGGTCATTTATTCCTCCTGTGACATTTTGGAGAAGGACACTATTGTCCTAAATTTTCCCTGACTACCATTGCATTTTACCTATTAAAATTATAGGGAAAATTTTAGCTACATTATTTAGGTTAGTTTTGATGGCTAGTATTTCAGGTATGGCTATTATTAGCATTCATTAGTTTAATAAATATTTATAGAACACCTATTCTGTATCAGACATTGAACTACATCCTGAGGCTATAATGATGAGAAGAATGGAGCTCACAATAGAAAGCAAAGTTTATACAAAGGGAAAGTAATATGTCTTGCATGTCTGTGTTACTGACCTGAGATTTTTTCCTCCTACAAAGTAGATGTGAATTTGAGAATGCAAGGAACTCTTGCTCTCTATGTCTGCAACATGAACTGATTAGAACTCTAGACTTTAGTCAAGTGATCTTTAGGAAACAACTAAAACCTGTAGAAGAAATGATGACAAGTACAGAGATAAAAAGGAGCTCTAAAAGTTACTGGTGATTGGGGCACCTGGGTGGCTCAGTCAGTTAAGCATCTGATTTGATTTCAGCTCAGGTCGTGATGCCAGGGTCATGGGATTGAGACCCACCCACATCAGGCTCCATGCTTAGCATGGTTAGCATGCAGCCTGCTTAGGATTCTCTCTCTCTTCCTCTGCCCCTGCCCCACTCATTCCCTCCCCCCCCCCAACAAATAAAAAAATATTTAAAATCTACTGATGATTTCAGAGATATCAGTAGACTGAAATGAGACTGACTTTAAACAGATAGTATAGAAGACTACTCATTCCCTCAAGCAAATGGCCTTATTAGAGCTTGAGGGCTAGAGTTCTAATTTCCAGGAGAATAGCTAAAAAAGAAACAACATGGAAAGTGATTTTTAAGGTCTCTTCCTTGGATTTTAAATTTATTTAAAAAAAGGCTTTATGACTCTTAAAAACTGAGAACAAACTGAGGGCTGATGGGGGGGGGGGAGGGAGGGGAGGGTAGGTGATGGGTACTGAGGAGGGCACCTTTTGGGATGAGCACTGGGTATTGTATGGAAACCAATTTGACAATAAATTTCATATATTTAAAAAAATAAAAAATTAAAAATTAAAAATAAAAAAAAATTAAAAAATTAAAAAAGGCTTTATACTTAAAAAGGAGTAAGTAGTTATAGTAGTTTTTTATATTATCTCTTGTCTCTAAGGAAGAGAAAAACCTTGACAATCATCAAATGGACCCAACTCTTATCTCTGAAAAGTGTGGTGGCCTAAGCACTCTTGGGCTTGGAGGTGGAGGCTATTTTATAAGGGGAGACAGCAAAAAGTCCTGTCGCCCCTGGCACAATAATGTTCTAATTTAGCCTTTCAGAGTTTAAAGGTGCAAAATGGTCTTAGGTTGGCTTTGCTTATCATGAAATGACTAAGTTGAAGATTACATATTAGACTATATCTGCAAAGGGAACTTATACCCAGTCATGTAGAAATTAACAGGTTTGGGATGTTTTTGGCAACCAGAATGGGGCCCAAAAATAAAACTATGATTATCATAATACCATAAAAGTAAAGATCCTATTTACATCCAGTTCCCTCTTTGCTAGAAGTTACAAAGGCTACATAATAATTATATATAGAAAATGGGAAAGTATCAACATTTTTTGCTACCTTTAAGCAAAACTACTTGTTCAAACACACATACAACTATGCTTTTATTCAGGTTATACGAAAAGTTCATCTCAGTTCTCTGATCTCGAAGTCCAGGGAAAGAGATAGGAGGAAAGTAGCAATGGGGAAGCCTTTTCACGGGAAATGAAAAGTTACCTACTATCCACATTTACTTGTCAAATTACAAGTTAGACACTAAATCCGTTTCCTGCTTCCTCATGGATATTTATTTGGCTGACAGGTTACATTCCCAGATTCTCTTTGCTCTTTCTGATTGTTTTGTTTTGCTGTGTTGTGTTTTTTTTTTTGAAAGAATTTTTTAAAGTTATTTATTTTGAGAGAGAGAGAGAAGAAAGAGAGAGAGAGAGAGAGCAGAGGAGGAGCAGAGAGAAAGGGAGACAGAGAATCCCAAGCAGGCTCCGTGTTGTCAGCACAGAGCCCAATGTGGGGCTGGAATTCATGAACCATGAAATCATGACCTAAATGCTTAACTGACTGAGTAACCCAGGCAGTCCTCTCTTTGCTCTTTCTAGCCATGTGACTAAGTTTTTTCCAGTAGCATACGAGTTGAATGGCATGTGTAAAACATCTTCACTAGCTAATTAGGAAACTGTTGCCTGTAATTCCTTTCTATATTCCTTTCCCCTGTCCTAGAACATGATGAACCCACAACTCAGCTTTAATCAGGAAGGCAAGAGAATACAAAGGATGGTACACCTTAAGGAGAAAAGTGCCTGAATCTGTAAATGACCACTTGGAGCAGAGAAAATTCCTAACCAAAAAACCCCGAAGTTTTCAAATTAAGACTATTATAGGAGATAAAGAACTTACCAAGCTCCACACCTGAAAAACAAATAATCCAGTGAATAAATGGGCAGAAGACATGAATAGACACTTTTCCAAAGAACACATCTAGGTGACCAACAGACACATGAAACGATGCTCAACGTCACTCATCATCAGAGAAATACAAATCAGAACCACGCTGAGATACCACCTCAAACCTCTCAGAGTGGCTAAAATGAACAAATGAGGAAACTACAGATGCTGGAGAGGATGTGGAGAAAGAGGATCTCTTTTGCATTGCTGGTGGGAATGCAAACTGGTGCAGCCACTCTGGAAAACAGTGTGGAGGTTCCTCAAAAAATTAAAAATAGAACTACCCTATGACCCAGCCATAGCACTACTAGGAATTTATCCAAAGGATATAGGAGTGCTGATTCATAGGAGCACGTGTACCCCAATGTTTATAGCAGCACTTTCAACAAAAGCCAAATGTCCATCAACTGATGAATGGATAAAGAAGATGTGGTTTACATATACAATGGAATACCACTTGGCAATGAGAAAGAATGAAATCATGTCACTTGCAGCAACTGGAAGGTATTATGCTGAGTGAAATAAGGCAGTCAGAGGAGGACAGATATCATGTTTTCAGTGATATGTGGATCTTGAGAAACTTAACAGAAGGCCATGGGGGAAGGAAGGGGGGAAATAGTTACAAACAGAGAGGGAGGGAGGCAAATCATAAGAGACTCTTGCATACAGAGAACAAACTGAGGATTTGGGGGGAGGGGATGCGGGAGAGAGGGGGAAATGGGTAATGGGCATTAAGAAGGGCACTTATTGGAATGAGCACTGGGTGTTGTATGTAAGCCAACTTGACAATAAGTTATATTCATACAAAAACATTATTATAGGAGAAAAAAAGAATTTCTACCATTTTTAAGTTACTATATTTTGAAGTGGTATTTATTTTAGCTATTTTGTGTTTGCCCTACCTAATTCATTTATGTATCTGGTCTTTGGCAGTCTAGGAAATAAACTGTTTACCTAGCCATGTGGTTTTCTGTCATGAGTATTACAATTTGGCAAAGAGCAAGGACTCCTACTCTTACAGTTGAGAAGGAGGGCACAGATAACAATTATGGTTTGTTGTTACTGGTTGTTGCTGCTGTTGTTTGTGAGAATAAAAGATTTACTAGTATATTAGTTATTAAGATACCATCTTAACACTCAAAGCCTACCCTTTTATACTCCAATTTTCTTGCCTGTTCTCTGCAAAGCACATTTCTCTTTTACCAGTTGGGTCTATGCTGGGCCCTTGCAAAGGAGTCACTGGAAGACTGGAAGGCTAGAGGGATCTGATATTGACCTTTCCTTTTTCTGTTTGGCTTTCTGTTGCCGTCAGTAGCATCCCAGAAATTCTTCTTTTTCATTTGGCAGTATCTGTTGGTTCCATTGGCACCTGCTGCATTTAGCATGCAGATTTTCCAAAACTTGTAACGAAATTCACCACTCCCCTATCAGAGACATCAGCATAGAGAACTGGCACCCATTCTGCTGAGGTCTATTCCCAGCCCATGGTTTCTCTCCTCTGAGTTCAGAGACACCAGTGCCAGGAAAGGAGCACCTCCTCCTCAAAGATCCAGGTTTCAGAGAGTTTCTTTTACACTTCTAAGTATTAATAATTCCAGATAGAGGTGCCTCACTGGCTCAGTCAGCTAAGCATCTGACTTCAGCTCAGGTCATGATCTCAGAGTTCATGAATTGGTGCCCCACATTGGGCTCCACACTGATGGTGTGGAGCCTGCTTGGGATTCTCTCTCTCTTCCTCTCCCTCTGCCCCTCCCTCACTTGTACTTCTTCTCTCAAAATAAATAAACTTAATAATACCAGATAATTCCAACCTCTTCTCTTTTCCCCTCAGCATATGAACAATTAACTACTTCCTATAGCTACTAAGTTCATAATATTTTAGTGACACTTCTAGCCTTTATAATTGTATAATATTTGATTAATAATTCTGCATATTAAATTCTCTCTGTGAAACTAACTGGCTTAATTTCTGTCTCCTGCTTATAGCCTAACTGATACAACTAAGAAAAGAATGAAGATCTTATAACATTATTGATACATATGCCATGACTTTCCCTCTTAGTTCCTCTTCCCCTTTCATTCTTCTTCCAATTTAGCAATTGAATATAGCCATTAGCTATTGGCTCAGAAAATAGATTTCATAACAAAAAGCAGAGAAGAGGAGCAAATAATCTAATCAGCATTTATGGGGCAAATAGAAACATACGTGACATATTATGGAGAATACCTTATGAATAATAGTTAATCTACTAGTCAAAACTAAACACAGGACTAAAATGGGATCACAATCTCAAATACATATGCAGCTCTGGCAGTTAAGATAAATGAGTGAAACTGACCAGGTGTAAGGGAAAAACCAGCAGAAAGGCCAGAGACGGCAAGGGACACACATGTTCAGCATCAGGGAGCCGATAGAAAGTGGAAATAACTATGAATAACTGGACAATGTCAACCCATCAAAAGACATGTGACTGCTTATGTCCAGGCAATTAGTACCATGTGGGAACAAAGACTTCTTGATCCCAAAACTGTGGATATTGTGAAAGAAGCAAAAACTTTGAACATTTATCTGAAATCTTATTTGTTAATGTTGTCACTTATTCAACTTCTGAGGAAACACTCTGAAGTCCAGACAAAGTGTGGCTTGGGGAGTATCAGCTTGGAACTAATGGAGAAGGTATTTGTATTCCTCTGAAATGGAGATCTTATCAAGCCCTATCAAAGATAGGTAAACAACAGAAATTCTTGGGAAACTGTGGACTTAGAGGCAGAGAGTCCTATTTCTTCCTTCCTAAGAAGATTTAAAGAAAGCTTCTAGACTCCAGAGTAGAAATGTGTGGGTAATGTGCTTAGGTAGAAGAAATTTAGGAGAATCAGAAAGCTTCCTATAGGAACAAAGTGGCTTCAGTACCCCACTGAAAGTAAATCAAGTTACTAACTGTAAGTAACAAGGAGGAAAGAACATTAGAGAATTCCAGTTTTTTGAGTCCTCGTGTGGCAGGAAACAGAAGAATCATATGTATATAAGTGAAGTTAAGAATCTGAGGGAAATTCAGAAATTCAATAGACCTTAATGTCATGAATGATGAATAATGCAATAAAGTAAACATGGACAAAGAATAAAAACAGAATAGGAATGGAGATGCATTATTGGATACCAGCATAGATGACTGATAAAACACCAAGATTTGAAAGCTTTCTACCCAAGACGACCTGGTTACATAAGACCCCAGAAAATCAGACACTACTCCATGGAAGATGGGGTCTCTGAACTGAATGAGATGAAGTTTCTGCTACCGTGCAGAATGTTAATTGTTTACAATTCAATGGAGTTAGAAAACTAAAGGTAATTGTAATATTACATATATGAGTTTGCATTTTGAGAGTCCTATTGCTACAAATTAATTAAAAGTAAAAACATGACTTTCTAAATGTATACTGAAAGGCAAGGAGATATATTTTTTTATTTTTTTATCATTTTCTTAAATATGAAATTTATTGTCAAATTGGTTTCCATAAAACACCCAGTGCTCATCCCACCAGGTGCCCTCCTCAATGCCCATCACCCACTTTCCCCTCCCTCCCACCCCACATCAACCCTCAGTTTATTCTCAGTTTTTAAGAAAAGGAGATATATTTTAGGAAGATTTTTATGCTGCTGACTTTCAAATTTACATCTATAGTCCTGACCTCCTCTTGCACTCTGGATTCTTAGCTCTAATCTCTTCCTTTGACACCCTGACGCATTTGTCAAATAGCTCAGTCTCTATGTGACCAAAATCAAACCCATTCCTCCCTAAGTACTTTCTCCCTCAGAAGTGGAACAACCATACACTAGTTATTCAAGTCAAAAACTTAGGAGTCATCCTTTATACTTTCTTTTCTTCCCCATATAATTCTCACCAATTTGGTTGAATGGCGATTACTGTGAATTTTACCTCCAAATATATCCTGCATCTATCCACTTCCCACTGTCTCCACTATGACCACCCTAATTTAACCTCCATCATTTCATTTCTTGATTGGACATCTGCATTAGTCTCTTAACCAGTGGTGTGCTGAGTCAGCTTGTACCAACTCATGAGAATGAATTAAATTTTCAGGAATATTGCAAACCAGTATGTATCATGTTGGTACCTTAAAATTAGTTAATTGGAAGTATTCACACCATAAATGTCAGCAAACAAATCAGGACTTTTCCTCCCCTCTGGAAAGCAAGTTATTAAGCATTTATCAATATATCACCATTCCTATTTCCACATTTGCACACCTACAACCATTTACCTCACAGCAGCCTCCATAATCTTTTAAACAAATGAAGAATATCTTGTATCTTCCCTGGTTAAGATCCTCTAATAGTTTCCCACTGGATCTCCAAATATCCAAAATTCTTACTAAGGCCCAAGAAACTCTATATGATCTACTCTGTCTCCACCTCTCTAACTCCTATCACTTCCTGCCTATCACTTCCTACCTGTCAGACATGTTGGCTTTCATTTTGTCTCTCTGGAACATTTTGTTTCTGATTTGGGGTCTGTACATTTGTTCTCCATTCCTGGAATAGGCTTCAATTATATCTTCATGCATGTGGCTCCCTCTGGTCACTCAGGTCTTAGTTAAAATGTCATTTATTCAGTAAAGATGATCTAAACAGTCTAACCCCTCTCTATGTAAATCATGCTCTATCACACCCTTCTGTGTTTTCTTCATAGTTTTTATCACTACTTGGGTTACTTATTGGTTTGCTATTTGTCTCTCTCATTAGAATATAAGTTCTATGAAAACTGGTGACTTTTTCCCCCACTGCTCTCTCCTTGGACCTAACAAACAATTGGAAGTCAACAACATTTTTGAACATAATGAAAATATTCTATTCTTAGCCAGAATTCCACTATTGATTGAAAGGTTTTTTTGCTCTTTTGGTTTTGTTGTTTTTATGTTTGCAACCCCATAAAGCTGAATTTGGGAAAATCAATTAACAATGTTTTTCTTCCACATGTCTAAAAACTCACTGAAAAGTACTCTTTTAGTAATACCCCAAGTCCTAAAAAATCAGAGCTTTGCCATACTGAGTCCCCCACAAATCCAACATAAGTTAAAAGGCTGATAAAAGCTTTGAAACATGAACTTGGCATTTGCCACGTAGGACTATAATTTACATGTTTATTTTTATGTTGTTGCATTAGACTCAGCTTCCTCCAGGGCAAGGTCATGTTTTTATGCATTTTGTATTCCCAATACCCATCCAGTGTGTTCACATAATAGGGCTCCACACATGTTAGTAGAATTAAATTGTCTTTGATGATTAAAGATATTTGTGGGATTTATTGGAGGCTGAAATAATAGAGCATTTTGTCTTATGTTGGAAATGAATCTAAAACTGAGAAGAACAATGTATAAGATCAAATAGGTAGAAGAGGAATGATTTGACCTAAGAGATAGCTACATTATACAAAATGAATGTATTTATTACAAGTGAGATGAAAAAAAAATGAATTTATAAAAATCCCTTTTAGAAGGTATTCTACCTTTTTTCTGGAATAAGAGACCTAAGATCGTACTCAGTAATAAAAGGTGATCATAAAATTGTCTTCTAAAGTGGTGGGATTGAGGACCTTCTTGTTTGCAGAGTACTGATGTGCTGTTTGGGGCTATGGGAAAAGAAAAAAAGAAAAGAAAGATCCTGGAAACAAGGAGTCTGAGGAGGGACTGTTGAAGTATCTAAGGAGGATTTCCAGTTGCTTGTTATGCAAAATGAGATGAAAATCCTGCCCTTCAGCAATCCCATAGAATTTTCAATATATTCCCATTTCCTCATTAGCACTTTGAGATAGTAGATTCTTTAGGGAGGGTAATATCTAGGTTTTATTGATCTATACGGATTCAGTAACTAGAAACTTTTCTTTATCTAAAATCTAGGCAGTTAACTAACTGGTAATATTTTCCCCAACTCCCAAACACTTCTCTATCCTCTTCAATTATACCACTGACAGATTTGTGAAAGATAACAATACCCTCATGTCTCCAAATCCAAGGATATTTTTCAAGACTCTTTCATTTGATACTATTAATTGATTGGTCTCATCTGTCTTACACTATCTTCTCCCAGTTTCTTCACCTTGCACATACATACCCATGTATGCATTTCCTCCTACAATCCTAGGTTTCTATTATTCAGTTTCTTTAGCAGTTTCTTTTGCTTCCTGTTTAAAGAACACACATAGTTTCCCATTGTTCTTGGAATAAAGATCAAAGTCCTTAAAAGAGCCTATTAAGCCCTTGCTGATCTGACTCATGACCATCTCTGATCTTCCCCTACATTCCAGTTGTTCTCTGCCCTCTACCATCCTGGCCTTTTTTCTTTTCTTTTCTTTAATATTTATTTATTTATTTTGAGAGGGAGGAGGGGCAGATGAATAGGGAGAGAGATAATCTCAAGCTCCAGAACCAGCATGGAGCCCAACATGGGGTTCAATCTCACAATGGTGAGATCATGACCTGAGCTGAAATCAAGAGTTGGACACTTAACCAACTTAACCCACCCAAGCACCCTCATATTGGCCTTTTAAATACTTCAAATATCCCCATGTTACTTCTTGTCACAAAGGTCTTTACCTACACAATTTCTTTTTCCTGGGAAGCTCATCTGTCCACCCTTCACCTCCACCTACTTGTCCTTTATTCATTCTTCAATCTCAGCTCAACAACTGATTCATCATGAAAGCCTTCTCTGATCCTACAGTCTAGAGCAACTTCCTATGGTATAAGACTGTTTATCTCTCTTTTTTAAATTTTTTAATGTTTATTTATTTTTTGAGAGAGCACAAGCAGGGGAGGGCAGAGAAAGAGAAAGACACAGAATCTGAAGCAGGCTCCAGGCTCCTAGCTGTCAACACCGAGCCCAACTTGGGGTTCAAACCTATGAACTGTGAGACCATGAGCTAAGCTGAAATTGGTGCTTAATCAGCTGAGCCTCCTAGGCGCTCCAGACTATGTTTATCTCTTCAGAGCATGTGCCTCAGTTTAGAATTGTATATTAATTAGTATACAATTTACTTAATGTCTGCCTACTCCACTAGGTTGTAAACTTCCTGAGAGAAGCTTTGTCAATTTGGAATCATCATTTTATCTCATCACCTAGTTAAGTGACTGGCACATAGGAGATGCCCAATAACATAAAATGCTTAATTCTTTTCCTATGTCCCTGACTTCTCATTCTTGGTCTCTTTAGCAGGTTCATTTTCTCCTCCATGATCATTAAATGTTTTAGTTCCTCAAGGTTTTGTCTGTTTTCTTTTCTTCTAATTCCTTACTCTTCCTAAAATAATTTCATTCACTTTAATGGACTCAGTTACCAACTACACAAAAATCATGTTCAAATGTATGTGTCTCATCCAGCCAAATCTCTTCTGTAAGCTGTAAATCTGTTTATTCAACAAATGACTTCACCTTCTGGACTGAATATCAAAATAATAAATCAAACTTAATATTTCTAAGACTAACCTCATGATTTTTCCACTGTAAATCTATTATTTTTCCAGAATTTCACCTAATTGTCCCAGTTAAAAACATGGTATCTATACTTATGGAAATAACTGAAAATATCTTCAGTTCTTCCTTGATTGAAATTATAGCTGATAACAGAAGTCAGAGAATAGGATAGAAATTCTTGACATAATTGCTTTTGAGTGCACAAAGCACTGGATGGCCATTATCATTGACTTAGCTGGGTAAGGAAGGTAGTAAGTATTTATGTTTCAGTTGTAGTACTTATTGATTGTACATGTTTTTAATATATTTTGATACTAATCATTTGTCAGTTGTGTATATTATACATAAGACTTGCTATTTGCCAGATTCACTGAACAATAACTTGTCAGTTTATAAGATAGCTTATAAGAGTTCTATATAAATATTAAATAAGGATTAATTATAACCAGGAGGTAAATTTATATATATTCCTCAAGTAGTTTTATGTATGGCACAATTACCCTCTATTTCTCAGCATAATAAAGAACTAGGTTACTAAAAATAGTCGTTCATCCAAGATGAATGTTTATGGTAGATGAACTGCATATTTGTTCTTAGTTTACAACTTGGATTCCTCTTGGGAGAGAGTGGGTGACACACACACACACACACACACACACACACATTTGGAAGAATGAGATCATTGTATTTGATCAGATCTCTCAAAGAGAACAAGGGAAATGAGAAGCAGAAAAAGACTGCAGTTCAGAGACACCTGGGTCTCTTGACCACATTCCACCTCATTATTTACGGCAAAGTGGAAAGGGGAAGGCTTATGTACATGTCTAGGTGTATTTCCTGACCTTTTCAATAAACCAAGAGGAATAAGTCCCCTTGGTTACAAATTTGTGAGATCTTGAACTTTCATCTATTTAGCTTATTGTGCTTTGAGAAAAGAGGTGTGTTCTGCCCTTTGCCAGGTCCACATAAGTGCCACGGAGTTCTTGTTAATCATCATTACAAAGTTTGCCCTGCCTTGTGGAAAAAATATTGAATTGAAAAGCCTCAAAAGTGTCAAAAATAAATTGTAAATGTGATCATGGTTGTTTCAAAGTTTCTGAACATTTTCAAGACTTTAGTATAAAAGCACCCTGAGGCCATCAGATTAAAATTAATCAAAGCCTTTAGAAAACCTAGTGTTCTATGGACACAAGGAAAAGCAGGTTCCCATGTTAATCCACAGGCTTCTAGGAGTTTGATGGGAAGAAATGGAGCTCAATATAACTAGGTCTGCCTCCTGACATTATTCTTTGGCAGAGAGGGAGCAGATGTTCTTTGTGTGGATGCTTTGCAGGAAGGCCCATTAGTGATGGCAAAAATGAACGTGGTTGGTATGACACATGAAAAACAGGAACTACAAAAATTTTCAGTTTCAAATGGGATCCATTAAAAAAAATCCCTATCTGAATGTTCATTTTACCCTAATGAATCATTATACTATTCAATCAGTATTATTACTCACTTGGTTTGCCTCCTACTTCAAACATTGTTCCTTGTCCATTTCCTTTGCTGGTTCATCCTTTTCTCCCTGACTTTGTAATGTTGGAGAAGGGCAGAGCTCTCTGTTTGTTTGTTTGCTTTTCTCTACTCTGTAATCACTCTCTGGGGGACTTCATTCAGTCTTGTGGGCTTAAATGCATCTATTTGAAACTTCTGTTCAAAACTTTCCCCAACACTTGAGATTTGTTTATTAAACTGCCCACTGGAATCTCGACTTAGATGTCTAAATATATCTCAAACTCAGCAAAATTAAAATTGAACTCCTGATGTGTCCCTATCCCCTGCTCCCCTGCCCAACCTGGCCTCTCACAGCATCCTTGAACCCTGTTGATTGCCACTCCATCCTTCCATTTGTTCAGGACAAAAATGTTCAGTCCTCTTTTTCTTATGGCCTACATTCAGTCTGTGAGAAAATCCTAGGTTTTATTTTTTTTCTCTTTGAAGTATATTCAGAATCAGAATCTGATTGTTTCCCATAATTTCTGCTATTATTACTCTGCTTCAATCCAGTGAACGATTACCATAGGTCTCGTAACACAACTTCTTGTTCATATGCCTGATAATTCAAGGCAGAGCATAGTAAATAGAGGGTCTTTTTACTTAATAGGTCAGATTAAAACATTCATATCATGTTTCTATTTCACTCAAAACTCTCCAATGGCTCCCTATACATGACCTACTAAGATCTACATCATCTGTCCTCACTTTACTTCTCTGATGTTACTACCTCACCATTCTAACCAATTTCCCTTTGTTTATTCTACTCTAGCCACAGTGACCTCGTTGCTATTTCTCAAACATTTAAGCAAATACCCACCATACAGCTTTTGCATGGTTTCCTCCACCTGGAACATTCTTCCCCTAGATATCCACATAACTAATCCCTCACATCTTTCTCAGATGTCATTTTCCTGGTGAGATGTGCTACAATCCTTTTGAAGAGTAGCTCACCTCCACTAGCCCACCACTCCCATTCATTCTCAATCCCTGTCATCATGCTTTAGTTTTTCCTTACCCCATAGCATATACCAATTTCTAGCATACAGTACATTTTATTTTTTCATTTTCTACCCCCCATTTCCATAATAGAGTAGAAGCTCTATGAAGGAAAAGGTCTTTGTCTCCATCATTTTTTTAGCTGAGATAGTCCAAGCACATGGAATAAAGCTTGACTCAGAACAGGTCCTTAACAAATACTTGCTGAATTATTGAGTTAAAATTTTACATATTTGTTTTTTTTTTAATTTTTTTTTTTAACGTTTTTATTTTTGAGACAGAGAGAGACAGAGCGTGAACGGGGGAGGGTCAGAGAGAGGGAGACACAGACTCTGAAACAGGCTCCAGGCTCTGAGCCGTCAGAACAGAGCCCGACGCGGGGCTCGAACTCACAGACCGTGAGATCATGACCTGAGCCGAAGTCGGCCGCTTAACCGACTGAGCCACCCAGGCGCCCCAAAATTTTACATATTTGTATGCTATTTAGATTCAGTCGAACCACTTACCATTTAATTCTCACCTAAATTGAATACTCAATAAAAGCAAGTCTTATGCCTATCTTGTTCACCATTATGCCCTAATACTTAGTACTCAGCATGTAGTAGACACTCGAATAGTAAAAAGTTGTTGTATGAGTGAAACAAAATAGAGCAATGGTAGATCCTATAAATCACTCAAACACTAATCAAAGAATAGGTCTACATGTGTTTTAGTTACGACTGATTCTCTATTCTGAACCTTCTCACCAAGAACTCTTTTTCCATAGCATGTTATATTGCTCCCCAAAGGATCATGAAAGCAGCCATGCTATATGTCTGCCTTATGGCTTACACATTAATCAATCAGTTAGACCATCAGTCAACCCTAATGAGAACCTTGAACAGAATTTGTTAACTTTCAGAGTTCCTGGTCTTGATTCATGGAAATATCAAAGGAATGATCCTTGCACCTAATGTCTACATCATTAATTTGGCAATTAACCTGGAATATTATTGTAATAGTTATTGTCATAATCCTAATAATATTTTAAATTTTTGTTGGAATTTAATTTTTGTGTTTTTTCTTAAATTTATGTGTTTGTTTTTCTGTTACATTTCTCACTGATCAGTCAACAAGCTGCTTGAGATCAAGACCTGTATCATGTTTCTTTGAATCCTAATTATATAATATTTTTGTTCCTTGGGTTAAAACAGCATGGTCACAGATTATGACATGTTGTCTAAAACTAACATCTAAGTTACTGATGTCTAAAAGTCCTATCCCAAAATGATCCTAACTATCCTGAAAAAAAAATTATATCACTGCTAGAGTTACAAAATATTCCTATTACCTCAGAGGACCCTAGGAAGAAGTAGATAACATTGTTCTACATCACTAATACCAGAGTTATGAAACAGCCCAAGAGTAGGTTAAGTTGACAAAGACCTCAATATAGAGGGATAGTCCTGGATAAGTCTAGAAGGACTACATATATACAGGCCAAAGAAAACAAAAGTCCATCAAAAAGACCTATTGTTTCAGCAAAACACAGAAATTAGGCAAAAACATGGGGGAATCAGCAGAACTTATCTATGCTAAGCTTAAGAACTTCCTTGAAAATTTGAGTTTCAAATGTTAGAACTCTTGATGATGTACTTCTAAAGTGTTTTGTGTTAAATTTAAATCTCTAAGAATGCCAGCCAATAAGGTTCAAATTCATTAAGTAAAAAGTGATATGTTTTAAAATTCAACCATGAGCATCATTCATTCTAATTTTTTTTTCTTTCTGAAGGAACTAAGAAAAAACATTACCTTTGAGAGCAAACTGAAGCCTTGAAGGGATATTGCATGGAAGACTCATTTTACAAAGACCTGAATTGCCTGCAGGTTACTGCTGATCTAATTTGAACTAATAATTTAAGGGTGAAAAACCATCTGTCTCATTATCTGTAACTTTTCATCAAATTATTCTTGAAGATGCTATAGTTATTTTCTATTATGTGCTTTGTAAATTAATGTTTAAGTAGTACCAAGAAAAGGGTGGTATTTCAGAGTGAAATTTTATTGGATTTGTTCATCTTCAATTATTGAACTTGTATGATAGAAATGATAATAGAATGTTCTCTTCTTCCAACTCTGGAGTAGTATTAATGAGCCATTTACTGTCTCCTTTCAAACAGGGAGCTGTCTCCTTCTGTGCCCTACTCAGATTGAGTCTATCCTCTCTCTTGTTCCAGCAAAGAACAACTCTTACATAGTTGAGGTACAGAAAAGAAGACTACAAAAAATGTCAGGGTAAGCTTGCTACGATTCTAAAATGTTCCATAACATTTAAGAATGGCAACACCTACCTCTTCCTCCTTCCAGGTCATTACCTAGGCCTTAAAGTAATATAAGGTCAAATAGCTATAGGGATATTTAACTAGAGAGATATTCGTTCTGTTTGTCAGGGTTGGGGGATGGAAATGACGCTGCTGTTTTAATCCAGAGAAGCAAAGCGTATCCCATATAGATCTCAACATTTTTACTGCACGAAACCTCGTACTTTCTATCTTATTTCTATGTGATATACACACCTACCACAAATACAGCCTTTGTCCCACATAGACCCTTATATGTTATGACAGTTTTATTGCTGACACAAGAAAACCACAAACCGTAGGTTGATAGACTGAATCATAAAAGGCATCTGTTGTCATAAAAAGGAATTCATTCCTTCATAAAAAAAAAAAGCTATACATTCAAGTTAATTTTCTGTTCTGAAACAGTAGGTAAAATATAACAATTTATGTAAACACAGGTTCAACAAGCCTCACAAGGCAAGTAGCTATTCATTCACCTGTATCATGCTTACCTACAATTATAGACTAGCCACAATTACATTACAAGCTTAAGTTGATAGGGCTTGCAATGTCTACAAGCATCACTTACTAAAGGTTTGAGTTAAAATGAAAGCAATTCTTATGGGGTGCCTGGGTGGCTCAGTTAAGCATCTGTCCCCGGCTCAGCTCATGATCTCTCAGTTTGTGAGTTCAAGCCCCACATCCGGCTCTCTGCTGTCAGCATGGAGCCTGCTTCAAATCCTCTTCCTCCCCTCTCTGCCTCTCCCCTACTCTTTCTCTCTCTCTCCCAAAAATAAATAAACACTTGAAAAAAATAAAATGAAAGCAATTCTGGAAAATGGTAAGCTATGATTTTATTACCAATACATTTTCATAAAAGGTGTCAAATCAATTAATGGATCATCTTATTGTACTTTGTGAGAATGAAGAAATAAACAGAGTGAACAAGTTTTTCAGGAGAGACAGGTTAAAATATGCCCAACTGTTAGTCTGCAATCTGAGAAGACAAGGAAGTAGCATAAGGGCACTTGGATACATAGTATTGAAAGGAGAAGACACCAAAACAGGAGAATTTTCCTAAACAGGTGATGGAACCATACCTAAAATAGATGTCACTGTAAGGCATTTGTGTAATACCTTGGAGTTTATAATGTGCACTTATGTATAATTTATCTTATTATATTCATAGCCACATTATAAGAAATATAGGCAATATCATCATCCCAAAAAGGAAAGGTCATCATTCCAAATTGTTAATGAAGAGATTCAGAGGTTGTTTTCTTGTATATAACTCATTCATTTATTAAAAAATCATTTTTGAAAACATGGTACTGTCATGGGCTTTGAGAATAGAGTACTGAGCAAGATACGTATGATTTGTTCTTCCATGGAAATGATATTCTATTGGAAGATTCAGATAATAAGTAGACACATAAATAAATACAATTGCTCTCAACTGCAATAAATGCCACATAGAAAACAAACAATACATGACAGGAAGTAACTTTAGATATGATTGTAAGGAAAAACCTCTTTAAAGAAATGATATATCACTGAGACCAAAAGGATGACAAATCAGTAACCACTCAAACTATGGGAAAAGGTTGTTACAGGAAGGTGAGAAAGCATATGCAAAGGCCTGTGGCAATAAAGAGGTTAGTATGTTCAGGAGATAGAAACTATGAAATCATGGAAGTCAAACATGGGCCCTTTCTTGTTTCCAAGATTTATTATATTTTGATTTTGCAGTAGCCAACTTTGAAGTAAATGAAATATAATCCCAAAATCTCCCAATGGGGTGATTACAAGAAGCCTTACTTATACTTGGAGGTCACCAGTGGTTACCATGGGTCATGTTAATGATAGATTTCTAACCTAACTAGCCATTAAATTGGCTAAACTAACTTTACTGAAAATGCCACAGTCAGATTTTATTGTAGAAGGGGATTGTTAATGGGTTTTCTAGAATGCAGAAAAGTTAAGATAGCATAGTAATCCAAAGCATAGCCACTGAAAATAGAGACCAAGATTTGAACACCAGTTCTGTTACTTACTGGTTATATAATCTGAGGAAATTTACATGGGCTTACTGAGCCTAAATTTTGCTTTCCATAAAACAGTTCTTATGTTACTATCATGCAGGATTGAAGTAGGGATTGAATGAGAGAAGGTACATGCCATGTAAGGCACATTAATATAGACTTTGTCAGAGAAAAAAAAATCCGTCTGATCTAACATGAATTATTTCTCTTTTGTTGCATATGTCTGATCCCCCCCCTAAATTTCCTACACCATTCTTGCCCCAACATGGCTACTTCTGAGAAATCATCTTCATGTAATGTGAATCTTATTCTCAGTATTTGGATATATACTTGTTGAATTTAATTTTTTATCTGTTCTACACAGAAGCACATATGGGATTGGGTTGGTTAGGTAGCTGACTGCAGAAACAATTCTAATTACTCTTTATCCTAGGGAGTACATATCTTTACCAATTTTGTTTATTTTTATATGAAAATGTATGTTTTGATAGTAATTTAAGTAAGGATTTTTGAAGAAGAGTTTCATTGTTGAGAATGCATCATAAATTAAAATGTCATTGCTACCACTCTTAAGGTTCAAATGTATAATGTACATTTTAAATTATTAAAGTAACTTAATACATTTTTAATTTTTTAATACATTTAATAGCAAAGAAGGAATTATAAATAATTAGTGACAAAAAAAGAATGAGAAATTGAAAAGCACAATGAATAGGATTCTTGTTACACTGTGTGTGGTGTACAAATGACATCAGACATATCAGCAGTTTGCTTTTATTTCACTGATCCATAGTATTTCTCAAATTTACTAATATTTAACATTCCAAATATGATATTAGTTATTGCTAAAAAAGTTCAATATTATATGAAAAACACTGAAAGTTTCTATAATACTTAAAGCCACTATAACTACGTTTTGGGTAGCTTTCACTAAACTATGATGTTATGTAAACTAAGTTTGTCAGTCTGAGAAAGAAGGTGTGTAGCCCATAATCCATAATTCATATATACTTTCCAACACATTAACTCAAGTATATCATTGCAGGTGCCATGTTTAAAGCTGTTTATTCATTGATGTAATGAAAAGCTTAGCACTGTTCAAAAAGCTACACAATACAGTTTATTATATAGGACGATTTATAAATTATGTTAACTTTGAACTTCACCTCTTTAAGATGCAATAATAGGTCACCTAGCATTTGTTTTGTTTTCCACATTGGTAAGGCTAATGTAGTAATATGAAACTCTCTTCCATTTGCAAGGTATACAGACTTCTGGTGGTACCTGGCATGAAGCACTTATATAATACCTTCGATCTTCTGTTAGGGCTGGGGGAAGATTTGTTTCATGTTACACAGGAAATGTTTTGGTGTCTATATTTCTGCTCAATCAGAAAAGAATCTTAGTGCTAAAAAGAGTATTATGAAACACTTACATTACCACACATGTGTAGAAATCAGCACACCAACATAGGATCCAGAGTACTCAGATTAACACAAAGAGCTGGGCACAATCATTTCAAGACAATATCTAAAGGGGCACCTGGGTGACTCAGTCAGTTAAGTGTCCAATTCTTTAATTCAGCTCAGGTCATGATCTCAGGACTCTGGGATGGAGCCCCACATGGAGTCCCGTGCTGAGCATGGAGCCTGTTGGGATATTCTCTCTCTCTCTCTCTCTCTCTCTCTCTCTCTCTCTCTCTCTCTCTCTCTCCCCTCCTCCTCCT
>NC_064809.1:63606777-63608990 GCF_023721935.1 Panthera uncia | reverse complement strand
AGAAGGAGAAGGAGAAGGAGAAGGAGAAGGAGAAGGAGAAGGAGAAGGAGAAGGAGAAGGAGAAGGAGAAGAAGAAGAAGAAGAAGAAGAAGAAGAAGAAGAAGAAGAAGAAGAACAACAACAACAACAACAACAACAACAACAACAACAACTTAGTTACTGAACTTCAAAATTGAAGAAGAATATGGGACACAGTATATCAGGAGTGTATGTCTCCTGAAAGGTCATCAGGACCATAAATCAATATGTAAAATGAAATAAATATAACCATAAATCTATACTTTAGGAGTTGTTCATGGGATAGTTGTTCATAGTTGTATAGGATAAAAATTTGAGTCATAAAATTTAAATAAAGAATGATTAGGGATTTTTCATGTAGTTTAATTTTCACAATTATTGAGGTGTTTATAATTATTTTCCTAGAAATAAATTTGAGAGTTTCACAAAAGTAGTAAGTGACAGCCTGAATTCAATCCTCTGTCTCAAAAATCTGAGTCTAGTGCTGTTTTTAAAACATCGCTGGCTCATATAAATAAATTTCATACACATAAAACTCAATTACAAGGCTATGTGATGGGTAAAATAAAAAACAAAAAACAAAACAAATAAACAAACAAAAAAAACCCAGATAGTCCCATATAAGTTTCAAAGAAATCACTTGTGGAAGACCAACTTCATAAACAAAATTCAGCTCTACCATTCTGATGTTTGATTATTTCTCTGCAATCTGGACAATGGCCAAGGATGTTGCTAACATTCTACTACCAACATGGAAGATACCCCCTGCATGCACAAGAAAGAACTATCTGGATAAATAATTCCAATAGAGCCAAAGTTGAGAGACTCTTCCTTTACCAAAGCTTCACCCAGTATCAGGTTTTTTAATTCAACTGAGTCTTTTACATTTCAATATATTCCCACTTAGCTATTCCACTAATTTATCCTCAATAAATATACTTAATATTTCTTGAGAGTCTGCCATTTAATGTCAATACAGTGATAAAAAGAGACACATGGATATTAATCTCATGGAGCATGGGTAAGAATCTGTTCCACAACACATAGGTGAAAGAATAATCATTGTTTTCCAAATCAAACTAAATATGCCTTTAAACCCATTTAACAGAGTGTGGAAAAATCTAATCCCAGTCATATTTGGGGAGCCCAGAATTTGGGGAGCTTTTATGATACCTAGAATGAAAACAAAGACAGAGTCTTGGTCTTTGGTGTCAATGTGATTACTCTTCCTGCCACTAATGCTACTGTTAGGTCACACCCTCTGACTTTTGTGATGTCTGGTATTCCTGCACCTCCCAGTGGTCTTCTCTACCGGCCCCAGACAGCAAAGCAACTCTGTCTCTCTTTCATCAGGATACTGAGCACTACATCTGAGATGAGAACCTCTCAAATCTCTGGTCCTTTCCCAGTCCTGGAGACACTTACCCTTCTCCTTATATCAAGACACCTTTATGCTTTCTCCCCCTTGCTCTTTTCTCTCTTTTTCTAGAGTGGTTCTTCTCTTCAACCAAAATCTAAGTAAAGATCATCTTCTAAAGGTCTAGCAAATGCAGGGCAAGAAAAAAATATGTCTGGTTCTCTTGATTCTTCTACAATAGCTAAAATAAAACAAGAACAAATTTCCATAAGGACCCTCCACATAGACTGGCAGTTACAGCCATTTGTTAAATATACACTGTACCTGAGCAAAGCACTACATACTTATCCAGTGAAAACTCCTGGAGCTCTTGACCCAAGGCACATAAAAGTGATACTGGAAGTTTTCTCTTTTTCCCCACTCAATTCTTAGAGTTTAAAGGACAAGAATTTTAATTGATACATCCAAAGTACATCAGGCATAGCACTGCTAGGAATTTATCCAAGGGATACAGGAGTACTGATGCATAGGAGCACTTGTACCCCAATGTTTATAGCAGCACTCTCAACAATAGCTAAATTATGGAAAGAGCCTAAATGTCCATCAACTGATGAATGGATAAAGAAATTGTGGTTTACATACACAATGGGGTACTACGTGGCAATGAGAAAGAATGAAATACGGCCTTTTGTAGCAACCTGGATGGAACTGGAGCGTGTGATGCTAAGTGAAATAAGCCATACAGAGAAAGACAGATACCATATGGTTTCACTCTTATGTGGATCCTGAGAAACTTAACAGAAACCCATGGGGGAGGGGAAGGAAAAAAAAAAAAAAA
>NC_064809.1:63469366-63606377 GCF_023721935.1 Panthera uncia | reverse complement strand
ACAATAAATTTCATATATTAAAAAAAAAAAAAACAAAGTACATCAGGCATAGTTAAGTCACCTTCATTTTACTTAATTTTTTTTGAATTATTGTTTTTCTCCAATGACATTTTATTAGAAATTAATTAAGTACACTTGAGATTCTGATTTATTTAAAATTAATAACTTCCTTCAATGGTATGACACCTGTATTATATTTTATCTCAATAGTCTGAAATACAAATGAAACCATTCTCTCTACAGTGAGAGAGCCAAGACATCCTCAGAGACGCTGTCAATGCAGTTAGGATGTCTATCAGAAAGGAGATGACATTTGAGGTCAGCCATAGGCATATATCTTAAGTAAGTGACATGTGCCATCTAGCATTTTTAGCTTCCCTGATTTAATCTTTTTTCCCCTTTTTAGTGTCCTTGTCTCTCTGTTGAAGCACTCAAGATACTTTGCTTTACCCAATTCCCCTGCATAACATGTCAAAATTCTCAGGAAATGTCTTAATAAATTCATCCACTCTCAAGTATAAAGGATTGATGTTGTTTAAACTGAAACTACTTCAGGAGTGCCTACAGTTATTGATTTTTAGGCCTAACAGATAGATAGAGAAGCACTGTGCCTGGGCAAAAGGACTGTTCAACCCCTCAAAATTACACTGACATGTCCAGACCAAAACCAGTTCAAATAAAATGTCTATTTGCATATGTTTTGGAAAAGGTCTACTAAAAAGCCTCACCTAGAAAAACTACTTTCACTTTCAAATGAAATTATATATGGAAAAACACTTTTTAAAGTTAATAGTAATAGGATACTGACTGATTTACAAATGCTGTTCTATTAGCTTTACCTGAATTTATAGTTTACTATAGCCTTAGGAGATTAGTGCTACTGTCCCTATTTCACAAATAAGAAAACAGAGGCAATGGGAAGTTAAATAGTTTTCCTAAAGTCAAAAAGCCACAAAGTGGTCCTCTTAATAACCTATAACCTGTCCTTATCATATTCATCAATGTTATTCTCAGAGCTTTGGCATGCAAGATGATGAATGAGAAGGAATGATGGATAACACAACTTTGTATGTTCTGTTATTTATTTCAGGAAAAGCATAAGCAGTATATTATTGTAGCCAATACTTAGTAAGCCTTTCCTATGGCCAAAGTAGGTTGGTGAGAATGAATGCACATCATCTCATTTTTTGCTCCCAACAGTCCTGGAAGTAAGTCCTTCCAGGAAGAAGTATTTCCCACATAATACCCAGTCATTCTCAAACACTGGCAGGGTGTCTATGAATTCAACTCAATTCTACCACTATCTACCTGGAGATAGGATTAGATTCCACAAGTTGAGGGCTCCATCCTACAAGACTGCTCCCTCCACCCCTCCAGATGCCAGTTATAAGCCCAGGTTGTAATCTATGCTTCTGGACAACAGGGTACAGATTGGGGGTTCTGAGGATCCCCTCCAACTCAGGATGCAATAGCCAGGCAAGGTTGTTACCCCTATTTCTGATCAACTGGTTATATATCAAAGGTTTCCACAATATTCTTGGGTTCAAGTGGCTCAAGTGGCTCATAGACCTCAGGAAAACATTTTATTGACTAGATTAGTATAACAGCTAAATGGAAGAATTGTATTGGGCAAAGTATGGGAAAAGGGCATAGAGCTTCCATGCCCTTTCCAAGGCACACCACTTTCTCCACATCTCCATGTGTTCACCAACCTGGAAGCTCATCAAACTCTGTCCTTTTAGGTTTTTACGAAGGCTGCTACCTACTCCTGATTAATTAATACTGGCAATCAGAAATTAGTTCAACCTCCAGCTCCTCTACCCTTCCAGAACCTGGGGGTTTGGGAATGAAAGTTTCATCACTCTAATCATTTTATTGCATTTCCATTGACAACTAGCCCCAATCTTTAGGTACTTTCCAAAAGTCCCCTCGTTAACACAACAAAACACAGTTTATCATTCTCAATACTGAGGAAATTCTAAGCTTTTTCAGAGCTGTGAGCCAGGAACCAGGAAGAAGACCAAATACATATTTCCTATTAAGTCACAATATCACAATTGCCCCTGGTGTTATAGCAATTTATGCTCAGACTGTAAAATTTCCTAGGTAATTTGCCTCCTGCCTACCCTATGTTCCTGCTACAATAAGCCAAATGTTCAAAATCAGGTCTATGTCCTCTCACTCAGACTTGATTATCACCTAGCTTCTTTACATATCATAATACAAAACAATCACATCCATGCATCTAAACCAATTCTTACCCTGAGATTAGACCATCAGAGAAAAAGACTTTCTTGGTCATTCTGGCAGCAGCATTTGCCATTATTTGTCAATTAGCTTAAAGAATTATAGTAGGCTTTATTTTTTAATTTACTTATTTAAATTCAAATTAGTTAACATACAGTGTTGTATTGGTTTCAGGAGTAGAACCTGAAGTAGTGATTCACTACTTACATATAACACCCAGTGCTCATCCCAATATGTACTGCCCTTAGTGCCCATCACCCATTTAGCCCATCCCCCCATGCAACTCCTCTCCAGCAATCCTCAGTCTGTTCTCTGTATTTAAGAGACTCTTATGGTTTGCCTCTCTCTGTGTTTTTATCTTATTTTTCCTTCTCTTCCCCTACGTTATGTTTTGTTTCTTAAATTCCACATTAGTGAAATAATACATTTGTCTTTCTCTGACTGACTTATTTTGCTTAGCATAATATATTCTAGTTCCATCCCCATTGTTGCAAATGGCAAGATTTCATTCTTTTTGATCACCAAGTAATATTCCATTGTATGTGTATGTATATATATTTACATATATATTGCATGTATACAATACACTGCTATAACACTGGGGTGCATGTGCCCATTCAAATCAGCATTTTTGTATCCTTTGGATAAATACCTAGTAGTGCAATTGCAGGGTCCTAGGGTAGTTTTTCATTTTTTGAAAAACTTCCATAACGTTTTTCAGAGTGGCTGCACCAGTTTGCATTCCTACCAATAGTACAAAAGTGTTCCCCTTTCTCAGCATCCTCAAGAATATCTGTTGCTTCTTGCGTTGTTAATTTTAGCCACTCTGACCTGTGTGAAGTGATATCTCATTGTGGCTTTCATTTGTATTACCCTGATGACGAGTGATGTTGAGCTTCTTTTCATGTGTCCGTTAGCCATTTGGATCTCTTCTTTGGAAAAGTGTTCATGTCTTTTGACCATTTCTTCACTGAATTATTTGTTTTTTGGGTGTTGAGTTTGATAAGCTCTTTATAGATTTTGGATACTAACCCATTTTCCAATATGTCATTTGCAAATATCTTCTCCCATTCCATCAGTTGCCTTTTAGTTTTGATGATTGTTTCCTTTGATGTGCAGAAGCTTTTTATTTTGATGAGGTCCCAATAGTTCAGTTTTGCTTTTCTTTCCCTCACCTCTGGAGACATGTCTAGTAAGAAGTTGCTGCAGTAGGGGTCAAAGAGGTTGCTGCCTGTTTTTCCTATAGGATTTTGATGGGAGTGTGATGCCTCCAGCTTTGGTTTTCTTTTTCAACATTACTTTGACTATTCCGGGTCTTTTCTGGTTCCATACAAATTTTAGAATTGTTGGTTCTAGCTCTCTAAAGAATGCTGGTGCTATTTTGATTGGGATTGCACTGAATTGTGTTGATTGCTTTGAACAGTTATAGACATTTTAACAATATCTGTTCTTCCAATCTATGAGCATGGAATGTTTTTCTATTTCTTTGTGTCTTCTTCAATTTCTTTCATAAGCTTTCTATAGTTTTTAGTACGCAAATCTTTTACCTCTTTGGTTAGGTTTATTCCTAGGTATCTTATGGGTTTTGGTGCAACTGTAAATGGGATCGATTCCTTGATTTCTCTTTCTGCTGCTTCATCATTGGTGTATAGAAATGCAATGATTTCTGTATGTTGATTTTATATCCTGCAACTTTGCTGAATTCATGTATCAGTTCTACCAATTTTTTGGTGGAGTCTCTTGGGTTTTCCATGTAGAGTATCATATCATCTGCAAAGCATAAAAGTTTGACTTCTTTTTTACCAATTCGTATGCTTTTATTTCTTTTATTGTCTGACTGCTGATGCTAGGACTCCTGGTACTGTGTTGAAAAACAATGATGAGAGTGGACATCCCTGTCATGTTCCTGACCATAGGGAGAAAGCTCTCAGTTTTTCCCTGTCAAGGATGGTATTAGCTGTAGGTCTTTCATATATGGTCTTTATGATGTTGAGGTATGTTCCTTCTATCCTTACTTTCTTGAGGGCTTTTTTAAGCAAGGATGTGTAGGGACACCTGGGGGGCTCAGTTGGTAAAGCATCCGACTCTTGGTTTCAGCTCAGGTCATGATCTCATGGTTTGTGGGTTCAGATCCTGGGTCCTGGGCCAGGGTCCATGCTGACAGTGTGGAGCCTGTCTGGGATTCTCTCTCTCTCACTCTGCCCCTCCCCCGGCTCATGCGTGTGCTCCCTTCTCCTTCTCTTCCTCTCTCTCTCTCTCTCAAAATAAATAAAAGACTTAAAGAAAAAAGAAAAGATGTTTTTTGTCAAATGCTTTTTCTGCATCTATTGAAAGCATCATATGGTTCTTATCCTTTCTTTTATTAATGTGGTGTATCACTCTGATTGATTTGCAAATATTGAACCAGCCCTACAGCCCAGGAATAAATCACACTTCATCATGATAAATAATTCTTTTAAGGTACTGTTGAATTTGATTTGCTAGTATCTTGTTGAGAATTTTTGCATCCAGTTTCATCAGGGATATTGGCCTGTAATTCTCCTTTATAGTGGGGTCTTTGTCTGCTTTTGGAATCAAGGTAATGCTGGCTTCATAGAATGAATTTGCAAGCTTTCCTTCCATTTCTATTTTTTGCAACAGTTTGAGAAGAACAGGTATTGACTCTTCTTTAAATGTCTGGTAGAATTCCCCTGGGAAGCCATTTGGCCCAGGATTCTTGTTTGTTGGGAGATTTCTGAGAATTGACTCAATTTCTTTGCTGGCTATGGCTATGTCCAAATTTTCTATTTCTTCCCACTTGAGTTTTGGTAGTGTGTGAGTTTCTAGAAAATTGGTCCATTTCTTCCAGATTGTCCAGTTTGTTGGCAAATAATTTTTCATAGTATTCTCTTATAATTGTTTGCATTTCCGTGGTGTTCATTGTGATCTCTTCTCTTTCATTTGTAATTTCATCTACTTGGGTCCTTTCTTTTTTCTTTTTGAGAAGTCTGACTAGAAGTTTATCAATTTTGTTTATTCTTTAAAAAAAACAGCTTTTAGTTTCATGATCTGTTCTGCTGTTTTTGGTTGGTTTGTTTGTTTCTGTATCATTTGTTTCTGCTCTAATCTTTATTATTTCCTTTCTTCTGTGGGGTTAGGCTTTATCTGCTGCTCCTTTCTAGCTCCTTTTGGTGTAGGGTTAGGTTGTCTCTTTGGGACCTTTCTTGCTTCTTGAGATAGGCCTAAACTGCAATGTACTTTCCTCCTAGGACTGCCTTTGCTGCATCCCAAAGGGTTTGGACTGTCGTGTTTTCATTTTCATTTGCTTCCATATATATTTTTTTCTTCTTTAATTTCCTGGTTAACTCATTCATTCTTTAGTAGGATGTTCTTTAACCTCCATGTATTTTTTCACACTCGGCACTTTGAATAGGGTCCCCCTACTTATCTGCCATCTTAACCCCTCCCCCAGTCATAGGCTTCTTGAGCTAGCATGCAAGAATTTTACTCAACACTGGCTAAATAAGATATGTAAACTATTATCTCGTTTTATTATTCTGAAAACTCTAATAATTATAGAACATTTCTGATTATTTTTGTACCCCCAAAATGACTGATCTATAGTACCTAGAAAAAATGTTAGACACATTGAAAATGCTCAGTAAATATTTGAAGCCTTGAATTGTATCAATCACATGAATTTGTATAGGAATTTAAAAATCTTGTTTTGTCCCTTAGAAACATCTATCTTGAGAGAAAACTATTGGTATTCCCTTGAGCTCATGGGTATGTTGGTATGCTTTAGATATCAATAAATTATGTAGTGTTGGCAGGAATTCTTTTTGTGTGTGAGTGCACTAGCAGTATAGATTTTTAATTCTTTTCATTGAAAGATAAAATACAGTTCATAAATTTTAAGTATAGCACCACAAACATTTCAAATATAAACACACAATGTAGTCACTATCTACATTAAGGTATGGTAGAACATTATTTGCATCGTTGGTCATTCCTCATACCCATTCCCAAATATCAGTCACTTCCACAAAGAAAACCACTTAAAATTCTATCACCATAAATTAGTTTTGTCTTTTTAAACTTCATATGAATGGAATTACAGATTATGTACTACTCTGTGTCTAGCTTCTTTCATTATATGTTAGGTTGGTGACATTCATCCATGTTGTTGCATGTAGCAGCAATTTATTCTTTTCTGTTGCTAGATACTATTGCATGTATATATACAAATTATAATAGATAAATATTTAATCATATATGTATAAATATGTTGATGAACAAATGATTGTGTCTAGGTTGAAATTATTGTAATGAGCTATGACCATTGTAGTAAATATGTTCTTAGAAAAAAATTTGCATCTATTTCTTTCAGGTAGGAATAGAATGTCTTTCCTTTTTATAGGTAGAATTGCTGGGTCATAGAGCTTATGAATGTTTGGTATTTGCAGAGAAGCCAACAGTTTTCCAAAGTAATTGGACTAATTTATACGCTTTCCAGCTGTGAGTGAGTACTCTATTTGCCACACACCTTTGCCAATGCTTGATAATAACGTTTTTGTTCTTTTGTGCTGTTATCCTAGCAGGTACATAGAGGTATATTGTTAATGGCCTTTGCCACCTTTTAATATGCTTGAAAATCAACGAGATATCCTCTCTATATATACAATGGAATATTATTCAACCATTAAAAAGAATGAAATCTTGCCATTTGCAACAGCATGGGTGGAGCTTGATAGTATAATGCTAAGTGAAATAAATCAGTCAGAGAAAGAATACCATATGATTTCACCCATGTGGAATTTAAGAAATGAAATAAATGAGCAAAGGAAAAAATGAGAATGAGAGAGAAAAGCCAAGAAACAGACTCTTAACTATTGAGAACAAACTAATGGTTACCAGAGAGGAGGTGGGTAGGAGAATGGGTTAAATAGGTGATGGGGATTAAGGAGTGCACTTGCCATGATGAGCACTGGGTGATGTATGGAACTGTTGAATCATTATATTGTACACCTAAAACTAATATAACATTGCATGTTAACTATACTGGAATTAATTTTTTTTACAAAAGCATCAAAAAAAGAGAAATATTTTCCTACTCCAAATCCTAAAGACATTCTCCTATGTTATCCTCTAAATATTTTATTTTATTGTCTTATATGAGACATATAAATTGATCATATATACAGTGTGAAATGGGGTCATTTAATTTTTTTATATGGATATCAAATTGATCAATTACCATTTGTTTAAATAGTATGTTCTTTCCCCACTAACCATGTCCTACCAAACTAATTTTTTTTCTAAAAATAAAAAGTAAAAATTAAGTCAACAATAAATGGTAAGAATTCACTCTTAATATCACATAAAAACTAAATTGCCTTCCTTTAAGTTTCAGGTCTATTGTTAATACCCTGTCTGAAATTTAATACCCTGTAATTTGTTGGAAAAAAAATATTAAACATTTAGCTTAATGAACAATAAGGATCCTGGATACAAATGAAGAAGAAATTTGAAGATATAACCAGAAGAGTAAGTTATAAATTGAATCTATCTATAATTATATCTCTTTCTTTTAAATCACAAAAACTTGGCATTTGTATTTCCCCAAAAAAGAATGAAGGCATTTGTTGTTCAGTTATATTTTTAGGCCACTAGTCAAATGGTGACCCATAAAATAAACAGAATACAGTTTATGAAACAAGATTTCTTTTTTAGAGGGAAAGTTTCACTGCCAATGAATGGTGTTTTCTCTCCCTTAACAACTTACTTTTTGTTCTTTACCAGCATTTGGGAGGGGGAAGGGGAGTGCAGTATTAAAAAACAAAACAAAACAAAACAAAACAAAACTAACTCTCTACATTCCCAAATAAGACATGATTAAGATAAAAACATGTTCTCTGTAAACAAGGTTATTATGGATATGGTAAGATGGTAACCACTTAATTTATGTCAAACATAAATCAGTTTTTAAGAATCATAGCAAACACTTCTATAGCATTTCCCATACATCCACCACTATACAAAATAATTTGTGTATGTACACATTTAATTCTCACAGCAATTCTATGAAGAAAGTAATAATAGTACCTGTATCTTGCAGATGAGGAGACAGGCATAGGAAGGTTAACTATTACCAAGGTCACACAGCTAGTAGGTTGGTGGACCCAAGATTTAAACCTCTATGGTCTGGTTCTAATGGGTGTTCTGTTAACTCATATGCTAACCACTTTGTGCCAGTTTGCAAGCATTTTAACAAAATGAGTAACAAGGTTACTAAAAGATGTGTATGTATTTCAAATACATTTATTCTAATTTATTCTATCTCCCTGTTTTTCTTATTGTTCCTCTGTAAAATGGAAAAGATAAAATAGTAACTTCCTCCTAAGGCTGCTATGAGGATTAGATGAGTTAATACACAAAGAACACTAAGAAGGATAGATCATATGGGCCATATGAGTAAAGTACACTTAACAGGCATCTATGACCATATAGCAGCAATTAGTACAAACCCCCTATCAGACACCTAATATGTCCCCAGGCCAATATAGGAGGACATCCCTACTTCTACGGCAATCAAAGTCTTTAGTTAATGCTTTGTGGTTTTAGATTTTAGATTTTTTAGATTTTACAAAAAGAGTGTATGTCTCACATTTTATTATTTTATCCAAAATATAGTTGCCATTACCCTCATACTGCTTACTGATATTTTGTTACTTCCTTCAACTTTTCAATATATGATTATAGTGGGAACCAGCAGGTACTATTTATTAGCTTCTCATCTTTCCACTTAACTCCCTCTTAGTGGAAGCCTAATTTTATTCAGATATTCCACCTTACCCACTCATCCATGATTTTGCAAGAAGCTGAACATTCCCAATCCCTGGACTTGGACTGTTTCTGTTTTGTTTGAATTTATGATATAAGAACATTCCCCTGGTATATGTTATTTATCCAAGCATGGGTATGTGACAATACTTGGTGGACTGATATTTAAGAGTTCAGGCATATTTTTCTGACTCTCCCATGCTGCACATGAAAAAAAAGGGCAAATAGGCCAAAATGCCAAAGGAGCCATTTTACAAACATGAATGAAGAAGGAGTTAGCCTTCCAGTAAACCTAGTTCTGGAGACAGCTTAGCTGATTAGCCAAAAGATCCTGGGTATCTGCTGACATCACTTAGTCACTAATCCATACTAAACCTGGAGTACCCACTACCTGTGGATTGCCATATTACATATAATAATAAATTTACTCATGATTTATACTGCTTTTTGTTTGTTTTTTGAGAGAGAGAAAGAAAACAAGCAGAGGAGGGTCAGCAAGAGGGTTACAGGATCCAAAGCAGGCTCTGCGCTGAGAGGCTGACAGCAGCAAGCTTGACACAGGGCTTGAACTCACAAACTGCAAGATCATGACCTGAGCCAAAGTCAGATACTTAACCAACTGAGCCACCCAGGTGCCCCTGATTTAGACTAGTTTAATGCAAGATTTTCTGTTATGTTCAGTTGAAAACTTCTTGCCTAAAACTCATATAAATATATAACCTGTTTAATTTGAAGTGAGGTCTGTGTCCATGAATATCTTACAGATTTTCACTGCTTTCAGTGACTGTATATTATCTACTTTGGAGGTTGTACCCTTTGCAGTTATTTCTTCAAAATATTTGATGTCTGCCATATTTTAAAGAAAACTAAAAGAGAACTAAAAGCTAATTTCAGAAAACTATTCTACTTTTGCATCATATTGACTTCGCTGAGTTGTAAACTTATTGAAAAATATGTCAAGGCATAAAGTCCCATCTGGATAACTTACATATAAATACATTTAAACAACTATGCACCAAATGAAAATATTCTATTTTATTGCCATTATAAAAGAATATGGATTTTCATTTATGCCTTACTCTATTTCCAATAGGGTAGCTAAACAGTATATAATAATTAAACTATTTTGTATATAACAGTATATAACAGCTGAACAATTTTAAATATTGCAAGTTGGAGCTCAAACTATTTTTTAATACTTTCTTTGGCAAATTTATACAGAAAAAAGCTATTGAAAATATACAGTCTGTGAAAACAGCAAGTATTAACTGTCTATGACAATTCTGTAATAATAAGTTACATTTTTTGAGAAGTGTTCAAAGGATTAAATTACAAATGAAAGTTTGTGAAGACACTGTAAATATAGAAAGATTACTTTTTTAAAATGAAGTCTGTTAAGAATTATAATGAAAGAAGTTGGGGACAATTAGCATCCTCTAACTTCCATAGGAAGACATCTCTAGAATTTTCTTTATGGCAGAGTGAATTATCTAGTTTAAGTTATGTGGGCAAAGACATTGGCATTAACTGGACAAAAATTCTAAAAAAGCCAATGTGAGAGTCAAAATAGTAACTGACCCTATAAACAACTAACACCTAACACCAAATTCATTGCACTAATCTGTTATAAAATTTCTGATGTTGATTTATATGTAATCTAGGTTTACTAAACTTGAATAAACTAGTATTCATTCCAAACTCCATATAGCATATCAAATATCCAAGAGTAACCATTAGCAGTGACCCATCATAGCTTACAAGACTTTAAATATACAAAGACACAATAGAAAAAACTTTGCCAATAACTCCAGGATTGATTATAACTCTTGTGCATATTTACCATGGGGAAAACATCACAATTACATATCACATATGTATATTCATATATATACAGGTCATATGTATTTTTGTATATCCATATATATTCATATCAATCCATACATATGTATTTATATCATTTTCTATGTTATATACACATATGCAGAAATTATACACATTAGAACTATAAAAGACTAGGTTCTATTTCCCCCCTTTGAATTAATTTAGATATCTAGAAAAATCCTATAATCAAGCTATAATTTTTTTAAAGTAAAAGAAAGTATGGCTTAGAAAATAGTATCTTTCAGTCTATGAAATTCAAGCATCTTCCGAAATAACTATCATCTTCAGATGGATGATTTCGTGACTTCTCCAGAAACTAAATTAGAGCCTTGGTGAAAATGAGCAACCTCACACACAAAGCCTATCAGAGTTACACTGTCTTTTCATAAACATAAGTAAAGAATGCCACCCTAGGGGCACCCTGGGTGGCTCAGTCTGTTAAGCGCCGACTTCGGCTCAGGTCATGATCTCACACTTCATGAGTTCAAGCCCCACATTGGGCTCTGTGCTGACAGCTCAGAGCCTGGAGGCTGCTTTGGATTCTGTCTCCCTTTCTCTCTGCCCCTCCCCCACTCACTGTCTGTCTGTCTGTCTCTCTCTCAAAAATAAGTAAATATTTGCAAATGATATATCTGATAAGGGATTAATATCCAAAATATATAAAGCACTCATAAACTCAACACCAAAATAAATAAATAAACAAACAAACAGACAACCTAAATAATCCAATTAAGAATGGGCAGAGGACCTGAATAAACATTTTTCCAAAGACATACAGATGGCCAACAGACACATGAAAAGATGCTCATCGTCACTAATCATCAAGGAATTGCAAATGAAAACCACAATGAGATGCCACTTCACACCTGCTAGAATGGCTATTTCAAAAAGATAAGAAACAGCAAGTGTTGGCAAGGATGTGGAGAAAAGGGAAATCTCCAGTACTGTTGGTATGAATGCAAATTGGTGGTGACACTGTGGAAAACAGTATGGAGTTTCCTGAAAAACTTAAAAATAGATAATCCAGTAATTCCACTATTGAGTATTTACCCCCCCAAAAGAGAAAACACTAATTTGAAAAGATATATGCACCCTATGTTTGTTGTAGCATTATTTATAATAGCCAAGATATGGAAGCAATCCAAGTGTTCATTGGTAGATGAATGGGTAAACAAGATGTGGGGTGTGTGTGTGTGTATGTATGTATACACACAATTTTTTAATGGTATCCCTTCATTTTGTGTGTTTCAAGTTTTTTTGTGTGATTCAAGAAATCAAATACATTGATTTCTATATCATGAAATCATATCTGGCAAACTTCCTAAACTTTCTTATTAATTCTAATTATTTACCCATATATAACATTCCCTGTAGGTAGACATACCTTATCAAAAGGCCACTTGCAGTCTTAACTTTCTGTCAATGTTTTATATGAATGGATGTTGAATTTTACAAATGTTATTTTTTAATCTACTGAGATAATCATATGATACTTCTTTATTCTCTTATTTTGGAAATTTCAGTAATGGATCTTTGTTCAATGTTAAACCAGCTTGTCTTTTTGGAATACCTGCTTTCTTTCTCTACACACATATATACTTGCACATAACATACTATATACACACATACATAACTTGCTCTCTCTCTACACATACACACACACACACACACACACACACACACACACATCCCACGTACATTACTCCTGGATTTGTTTGTTTCTTTATTTACAATGTTTTCATCTACCTTCTTGTGTGAGATAGTCCTATGATTTTCCTTCTTTTATATCCTTGTCAGGCTCTGATATCAAGATTATTCTGATTACATAAAATGCATTGAAGAATATTTGTTTTTTCTATTCTCTGGAAGAGACTGTACAAGACTTTAAATATTTGGTAGATTTCATTGTTTAGGCTTTATCAACATTGACTTGTAAAAGTTGTGTTTATAATTATGGAATATATTATAGATTTAAATTCTTTAATATTATGATACTATTTCAATTTTTTATCTCTTTTATCAGTTTTATTAGAATGCATTTTTAGCAATTTATATACATTATCAAAATTTTCAAGTTTATAGTTATAAAGCTGTCCTGTTTCTTTTAATTCTTTTTTTTTTAACTTTTAAATTTTTAAATGTTTATTTATTTCCACACCATCAGCGCCGAGCCTGACATGGGGCTCAATCCTGTGAACAGCGAGATCATGACCCGAGCCAAAGTTGGACACTCAACTGACTGAGCCACCCAAGCGCCCCAGGCTGGTCTGTTTCTAATACCCTCTTTTGCTCTTTTTAATATCCACAAGATCTGCAAGGATATCTTTTTTTGCATTCCTGATATTAGCTATTTGTGCTTTAGTTCTCTCTCTCAGTAATAGTATCACTTTGGGATTTATTAATACTTTTTATGTTCATTTTTGTTTAATTAATTTCTACTCTTATCTTTCTTATTTTCTTCTCCTACAGCCTTTGGTGTAATTTACTATGCTTTTTCTTCTCTCACTGATTGCTTATTAGTCTTACTTTTTATCTAACATATTATTTTAAAACTAAATATTTCCCTCTAAGTAGTGCTTTCGTTACACCCCACAAGTTGTATTAGGTATTATTTTATTATTTTATTATTTTAATATCATTTACTTTCATATGTTATCTGGTTTCCATTGTGATTCCTTTTGGGCCCTACCAATTATTTGGAAATATATTTCTTAATTTCCAAACATGGAGATTTCCTAATTATTTTTTGTTATTAATTGCTATCATAATGACAATGTGGCAATTAATACTAAGTATGATTTTAATTTTTTAAATTAAAATTGACATTGACCAATGCTTTATACCCTTCAGTTGACCAATGCTTTTAAATATTCTATATTTTATTCTTTGTCTGATAGATCCAAAAGCAGGAGTCCTTACCAGTCTTTTTCTATTGCCCACCATTTCTGTTTATCTTCTTTTGTGCTGTCATATCTTCTCAGTTTCCAAATTCTGTTTTGTGATGAACAAGTTCTTTATTTGTAAGATTGTGGAAATGATATTTTCAGGGCTAAGATAATGTTATTTTCCTCTAGAAAGAATTTATTTTTGCTTCATCCAGGTATCTGGGGTCACTAGCAACCTGGAGTCTCTTCAATCTAGTTTCCATGAATTCAGTTAAATCTAAACTGAGACATCTGAGAGAACTTCTTCATCCTTACTGCTATGATGCAGTCCCTTCTAGAGTCATTCAAAGCAGAGAGTTTTGCAACTCCTCTTTCTGGGGCCTCTGGACACCAAGTGTTCTGTGAGGCTGCCACGGGTAGTTCTTCTTCACACACCCCCACTCCCACAACCCCCAGCAAAGAACCCAGAGGAAAGGGTCCCAAATGCCTGCCTCACCTTTCTGGGCCTCTATTTTTCCCTGTTCCCGACCCATTCATTCTGTGCTATCCCATTTGTTTTACAATGCCTTTAAAAAGTTTTTAATTGAAATATATTTGACATATAACATTGTGAAGTTTAGAGTATACAACATATATGATGTGTTAATATTGCAATATGTTTGCCACTGTAGAATCAGCTAACACTTCTATCATAATTATGTGTGTGTGTGTGTGTGTGTGTGTGTGTGTGTGTGTGTAGGGAGTAATTAAGATCTAGTCTCTTAACAAGTTTGATGTTTTTAATACAATACCATTGTCTATAATCACTATGCTCTTTATTAGATCTCCAGGATTTATTTATCTACTAGCTGCAAGTTTGTACCCTTGAATATCCCTTTTATTCCCCCACACCTCAGTCTCTGGTAACCAGTATTCTACTGTCTGTTTTTACAAGTTTGTGACTTTTTTAGATTCCACATATAAATGGTATCATACAGTATTTGCCTTTATCTGATTTATCTCACTTAGCACAATGTCCTCAAAGTCCTTCCATGTTGTTACAAATGGCAGGATTTCCTTCTTTTTTTTTTTTTTAATTTTTTTAACGTTTATTTATTTTTTGAGACTGAGAGAGACAGAGCATGAATGGGGGAGGGGCAGAGAGAGAGGGAGACACAGAATCGGAAGCAGGCTCCAGGCTCTGAGCCATCAGCCCAGAGCCCGATGCGGGGCTCGAACTCACGGACCGCGAGATCGTGACCTGAGCTGAAGTTGGACGCTTAACCGACTGAGCCACCCAGGAGCCCCACCTTCTTTTTTTTAATTGAAGTATGTATGATTGACATACATTATATTAGATTCAGGCGTAAAACATAGTGATTTAACATTTATATACATTATGAAATGATCAACATAAGTGTAATTACTAATTACTATTTATCACCATATAAGTTAATATAATATTATTATCTATATTCTGCAGGCTATACATTGCCTTTCCAGGGCTTATTTTATTTTTTTCATTTATTAGAAATTTTATTTTATATATATATATATATGTAATTTATTGTCAAGTTAGCCAACATACAGTATATATACAGTGTGCTCTTGGTTTGGGGGGTAGATTCTCGTGATTCATCACTTTCATACAATACCCAGTGCTCATCCCAACAAGTGCCCTCCTCAATGCCCATCACCCATTTCTCCCCTCCCCCAAACTTCCATCAACCCTGTTTGTTCTCTGTATTTAAGAGTCTCTTACAGTTTACCTCCCTCTCTGTTTGAAACTATTTTTCCCCTTCCCTTCCCCCATAGTCTTATGTTAAGTTTCTCAAGTTCCACATATGGGTGAAAACATATGATATCTGCCTTTTTCTGACTTATTTCACTTAGCATAATACCCTCCAGTTCCATCCACGTTGTTGCAAATGGCAAGATTTCATTCTTTTTCATTGCTGAGTTTTCCATACACACACCACATCCTCTTTATTCATTCATCAGTTGATGGACATTTGGGTTCTTTCCATAATTTGGCTATTGTTGAAAGCACTGCTATAAACATTGGGGTACATGTGCCCCTGTGAATCAGCACTCCTGTATCCTTTGGATAAAATCCTAGTAGTGCTATTTCTGGGTCATAGGGTAGTTCTATTTTAAATTTTTTTAAGACTCTCCACACTGTTTTCCAGAGTGGCTGCACCAGTTTGCATTTCCAACAACAGTGCAAGAGGGTTCCCATTTCTCTACATCCTTGACAACATCTGTTGTTTCCTGGGTTGTTAATTTTAGCCACTCTGGTGTGAGGTGGTATTTAAATGTGGTTTTGATTTGTATTTCCCTGATGATGAATGATGTTCAGTGTCTTTTCATGTGTCTGTTAGCCATCTGGATGTCTTCTTTGGAAAAGTGTCTATTCATGTCTTCTGCCCATTTCTTCACTGAATTATTTGTTTTTCAGGAGTTGAGTTTGGTAAGTTCTTTATAGATTTTGGATACTAGCCCTTTATCCGATATGTCATTTGCAAGTATCTTCTTCCATTCTGTCGGTTGCCTTTTAGTTTTGCTAATTGTTTCCTTTGCAGTGCAGAAGATTTTTATCTTCATGAGGTCCCAATAGCTCATTTTTTATTTCCCTTGCCTTTGGAGACATTTTGAGCAAGAAATTTCTGCGACTGAGGTCAAAGAAGTTGTTACCTGTTTTCTCCTCTAGGATTTTGATGGTTTCTTATCTCACATTTAGCTCTTTCACCCATTTTGACTTTATTTTTGTGTATGATGTAAGAAAGTGGTCCAGGTTCATTCTTCTACATGTTGCTGTCCAGTTCTCCCAGAACCATTTGCAAAAGAGACCGTCTTTTTTCCATTGGATACTCTTTCCTGCTTTGTCAAATATTAGTTGGCCATACATTTGTGAGTCCAATTCTGGGTTCTCTATTCTATTCCATTGGTCTATGTGTCTGTTCTTATACCAGTACCATACTGTCTTGATTATTACAGCCTTCTAGTAGAGGCTAAAGTCCAGGATTGTAATGCTTTGGTTTTCTTTTTCAACATTACTTTGGCCATTCCGGGTCTTTTGTGGTTCCACACAGATTTTAGGATTATTTGTTCTAGCTTTGAGAAGAATGCCAGTGCAATTTTGATTGAGATTACATTGAATATGTAGATTGCTTTTGGTAGTATTGACATTTTAACAATATTTGTTCTTCCAATCCATGAGCATGGAATGCTTTTCCATTTCTTTGTGTCTTCTTCAATTTCCTTCATAAGTTTTCTATAGTTTTCAGCATATAGATCTTTTACATCTTTGGTTAGGTTTATTCCTAGGTATTTTAACATTCTTGGTGCAATTCTAAATGGGATCAATTTCTTGATTTCTCTTCCTGTTGCTTCACTATTAATGTATAAGAATGCAACTGATTTCTGTACATTGATTTTGTATCCTGCGACTTTGCTGAATTCATATATCAGTTCTAGCAGAATTTTGGTGGAGTCTATCCGGTTTTCCACATATAATATCATGTCAACTGCAAAAAGTGAAAGCTTGACTTCATCTTTGCCAATTTTGATGCCTTTGATTTCCTTTTGTTGTCTGATTGCTGATGCTAGCACTTCCAACACTACGTTAAACAACAGTGGTGAGAGTGGACATCCCTGTCGTGTTCCTGATCTCAGGGGGAAATCTCTGTTTTTCCCCATTGAGGATGATATTAGCTGTGGGATTTTCATATATGGCTTTTATGATGTTAAAATATGTTCCTTCTATCCAGACTTTCTTGAGGGTTTTTATTCAGAAAAGATGCTATATTTTGTCAAATACTTTTTCTGCATCTATTGACAAGATCATATGGTTCTTATCCTTTCCTCTATTAATGTAATGTATCACATTGATTGGTTTGCAAATATTGAACCAGCCCTACAGCCCAAGAATCAATCACAAACATAAGCATTCTTATTGATAGGAATACTGTAATTGCAGGGGACTTTAACACTCCACTTACAACAATGGACAGATCATCTGGGCAAAAAATCCATAAAGAAACAATGGCCTTGAATGATACACTGGACCAGATGGACTTGACAGATATATTCAGAACTTTTCATCCAAAAGCAGCAGAATACACATTCTTTTCGATTGCACATCGAACATTCTCCAAGATAGATCACATACTGGGTCACAAAACAACCCTCAATAAAAATAAAAGAATTGAAATCATACCATGCATGTTTTCTGATCACAATGCTATGATACTTGAAATCAACCACAAGAAAAATTTGGAAAGCCTCCAAATGCATGGAGGTTAAAGAACATCCTACTAAAGAATAAATGGGTCAACCGGGCAATTAAATAAGAAATTAAAAAATATATGGAAGCAAATGAAAATGAAAACACGATAGTCCAAACCCTTTGGGATGCAGCAAAGGCAGTCCTAGGAGGAAAATACATTGCAATCCAGGTCTATCTCAAGAAACAAGAAAAATCCCAAATACAAAATCTAGTGGCTTACTTATTTTAAAACTCAAAGTTTGTACTCTTGGTCCATTTCATCATCCTCCCCCTTCTCTGGCAACCATCAATCAGCTCTCTGTATGTGATTCTGGTTTTATTTTGTTTGTTCATTTGTTGTTGTTGTTGTTTTTAGATTCCATATATAAGTGAAATTATATGGTACTTGTCTTCCTCTGACTTATTTCACTTAGCACAATACCTTTAAGATCCATCCACCTTGTTTCAAATGGCAAGATTTAGTTCTTTTTATGGCTGAGTAATAATTCAGTGTATGTGTGTGTGCATGTGTGTGTGTGTGTGTATTGTCTTCTAATGATAGACACTTAGGTTGCTTCCATATCTTGGCTATGGTCAGTAATGCTGAAATGAACATGGAGGTACATATACCTTTTGAATTAGTGTTTTTGTTTTCTTTGGATAAATACCTAGAAGTGGAATAGCTGGATTGTACTGTAGTTCTATTTTTAATGTTTTGAGGAAACTCCATACTATTTTCCATAGGGGCTGCACCAATTTACATTCACACCAATGGTGCATGAGTGTTCCCTTTTCTCCACATCCTCACCAACACCTGTTACTTATTTTTTAAATAATAGTCATTCTAACATGTGTGAGGTGATATCATTGAAGTTTTGATCTGCATTTCCCTGATGATTTGTAATACTGAACACCCTTTCATGTACCTGTTAGCCATCTGTATGTCTTCTTTAAAAAATGTCTATAGTTCCTCTTCCAATTTTTTAATCAGATTGTTTAGGGGTGTTTGTTGTTCTTGTTACTGAGTTCTGTCAGTTCTTTATGTATTTTGGATATTAAATCCTTATTCAATATACGGTTTGCAAGTATTTTCTCCCACTCTGTAGGCTGCCTTTCATTTTGTCGATGGTTTTTTCTTGCTGTGCAGAAGCTTTTAAGTTTGATGTAGTCCCACTTGTTGATTCTTGCTTTTGTGGTGTGCTTTTGGTGTTATATCCAAAAAATCATTGCCAAGACCAATGCCAAGGAATTTCTTCTCTATGTTTTCTTGTAGGAGTTTTAGAGTAACAGGTCTTATGTTTAAGCTGAAATAGTGCTTAGATAATCATTTTCTCCATATTTATTTGTTTTCTTTGTGAGGGGCTGGTCTGAATTGTGACAGACAGTTGCTACCACCAAAGGTCACACTGAAATTCAGTCTTTAATTTTTTTTCCAATTTTAGAGCTGTAAAAGTTAACTTACCTCTTATCATTACTTTATAAAAATAAAGTGATGTTGATAAAGGAAGGCATTTGAACTCACCATGAAGTCCACTATAATTCTAATGTAGCACTAAATGATTTAGTCTGGGTATTATTCAGATGCTAAATATAATCCATGGCTGGGACATCTATATTGCTAAAGTTTTACATCTCTTGTTCTTACTAAAAACCCAGCCTACCAAATGAGTAAAGATAATTCCGCTTTACAGATTTTCTACTGTAATTATTGTTAAGAACTATAATCATTAAGTATAATTAGCATCAAGTAGAGTTTTACACAACAGTAAATGGTAGCATAATTACAGATTCAGGCTGTCTGTGCCACTACAAAATTAAGTTAAAAATTTCAAGCAATCTGTATTGTAGTTTATACATATTCATAAGCATACACTATATTGCCTATAAACCCAAGTGAGATTGTAAAGTCCATATAAGAGGTCTAAATCTAACTACTTTTATTTCCTCTGAGATATCAAACTCTTTTGAATTTCACTTGTTATGAGTCACATTCTACTTCTTATAATATGTCATAGACACCATTAAATTTAAGAAAGATAAGAACACAGAAAATAACAGTTTACCTTGCAAATAAGTTTACGTTTACAGTGTTTCATAAGAACATTTTTATTTGTTCCTAGATCTTTCCCACAAAACAATAAAAGCTCACCAAAAACAATAAAAAGAATGAAAAACAGAGAAGATAATCCATATTCAATAAACGCTCTCATTTCCAGACAATGAAGTTCACTTGCCAAACACCAGGAATCTGGATCAAGAAGGGAAGTGATAGGAGTGAACTGGTGCCTACTGGAGCTCTAGCAAGTACAGAATCCCCCTGCCCCCATACCTCAGTCTAGAAAAGCTTAAGCTATGACTCTATGACACTGAAATCTAAAGGATGGGTGGGCAGCAGGAGAAGTGGTGGTCTTGTAAGATTTAATTCCTTTAAATATTCATACAATATCATTAAACATCAGGGATCGAATCATGCTGTCTCATTATTTCTATTACTTATCCCTTACATTTTCAGTAGAATAAAAATCACCAGACATGAATTAGCAATTAGGAGGAAGACTGGGCAACAATTACCAGATTAAAATACAGTTAGCCGATGCCCTAGGGACCTTGTTCTGAGCCATATCATCCACCTAGAAAAAGTGATATGCCCCAGTTAAAAAATGTAATGAAATGACAGATTTGATGAAAGTCTCTTCAAGGTCACAAACGGTAACTCGCATGTAGTCATAGATCTCACCTTTCCCCATATCTCCTCTCTTGCTCTCATTCTGGTATTCCAGACATCAATTCCATTTGAGGATAAGACATAATTAGAAAGAAACCAATATGGAACATGCATTAACTTGGAGGGGAGAACAAGAAGAGGCAGGTGACGGATACAAACCAAATGAAAATTTACCCATTGAAACATGTGAAAAGTCAAACAAAGAGTTCCTATTCTCTCAAAGAAATTATAGCTCTGAACTCTTTCTTTAAAAACAAAAAAAATTAAAGATCAAGGAGCAGGTTCAACATTCAAAGAAAAGACTACTGAAAGAAGTGAAAAGAGAGCTTATAAGCTCAAAACAGAAAAGTAAAAGAAAAATAACACAAAAGAGACAAAAGCTAGATTATAATCCAAATGCGCGCGCACACACACACACACACACACACACACACACACACAGAGTCAGGAATATAATGAACACAATTCTGCAATTCACAGAAAACAACATGAAAAATAAAAGTGACTTAAAATTGAGTATAGAGGAGTACCTGGGTGGCTCAGTTGGTTAAGCAACTGACTTTTTGGCTCAGGTTATGATCTCGTGGTTCATGGGTTCGAGCCCCGTGTTGGGCTCTGTGCTGACAGCTCAGAAACTGAAGCCTGCTTCAGATTCTGTGCCTCCCTTTCTCTCTGACCCTCCCTCCCCTGCTTGAGCTCCCTCTCTCTCTGTCTCTCAAAAATAAATAAAACATTTAAAAATTTTTAGTCAAATTGAATATAGAGATAATAGACATGGGACACAGGTAAAGAGATCTAACAAATGCATTATTGATATGTTTTCTGGAAAAACAAAAAGAACTGAACTACTAGAATAGAAAAAAAAAACCTAAAATCTAAAATAGAAGAAAACAATCCTGAAACGATGGCTTTAGTCTACAAACAAAGAAGTATATCATGTTCCAGGATAAATCAATACAATAAGGTCAGCATTGAAACATAACTGCGGGAAGTTACTGAACTATAAGGAGCAAAGAATCATACAGATATCCAGGTAGGAAAACAAAAATTCACATGCTAGGTTGGCCTCAGTCTATCTATAGAAGCACTCTTATTAGGAGATAGTGTAACAGTACAGTAAAATTTTGAAAGGAAAAAAGATGATGCTAGAATTTTTTACCTAGTCAAGTATTATTAACCAGTATGTTTTAATCTGTAGACCTTATTTGGATATCTCCAGTTGTCCCAATATCATGGTTTAATTGCAAAAGAAAATCCCAGATCATGTTTTATATTTCATTGCCATTAGTCTTTTTTATCTAGAACAGTTCCATCATCTGTTCTTGCATTCTTCATACTGACAGTTTTTAAGACAAAGTCTCATAAATTGGTGTTGGTTCCCAAACTGGCTCCCATACATGAAGGGCAAGGAGAGAACCAAGAGGCAAGCTGCTTCAGACTGGTAGATGGCAGATTTAACAAGCAAAGGAACTTCATAAGAGGCTTGGCTTGGGCTGCCACAATACCAGTAGATCTCTGTTCCAGCCTGCCAGAATCTTAAAAGTTTATACAAAGGCCTTAACTGAGTTCAGTCATGTACACTGTCCATATGGTTTCAACAGCACCTTACTCTTTCAAGGTCATGTCCTTGAAACAGCTCCTAGTGGGGAATGGTGGGCAGAACGTACATTCTAAGGACAGGGAAGAGAGTAGGGACCTCCAATTGCCCAGGTCTAGCTCAAAGGTCAACTGGTGGTCACATCCTCTATGTGACTTCCTCCAACAATTGGGAATGTGTCCTTAAAATTATACTCAGGCTATGTATATTTGACAGGAATACCACAGACACCACCCTAACCAAGTGATCAAATTAAAGTCCCAGTAATGGGACAAATTGACATGTTCCTTTTCATATAATGAATGGAGAATAATAAGCCCAAATTTTAAAGTGTTAATACATCTGATATAAAATATAAATATATTCCTGATTATGGTTTTTTTAATTTTTTTATTTTTTTTTTATTTTTGAGAGAGGAGGAGAGACAGAGTGTGAGCTAGGGGAGGAGCACAGAGAGAGGGAGACACAGAATCTGAAGCAGGCTCTAGGCTCTGAGCTGTCAGCACAGAGCCTGATGTGGGACTTGAATTTACAAACTGTGAAATCATGACTTGAGCCAAAGTCAGATGTTTAACCAGACTCAGCCACCCGTATGCCCCATGATTATACTTTTTTCTTAAATAAAGAAGTATACACAGTGAAAGTGAACTCCCTGTCATACTATCATCCCAACCCCCCAAGTTTCTTTCTTTCCTCAATGGAAAATGCTGTTAATGGTTTGTGGATATTTGTCAGACCTCTTTCTGTTATTTTACATATGTTTAAAATATATATTTAGACTGTATGTTTTTTAGGGGGGGTGAAGTTATTTAAATATAATCATCCTATATATTTTGTCTTGCAGTTCAGTTTGTTCATTTAATATATTTTAGACCATTTTTATGACTACTCACAGATGCCTCTTTTTTTATCTGATGATTAATATTCCATTAATTATATAAAACATTATATAATTATCCTTGTATTGATGGACATTTAGGTTGTTTCCAATTTTTTAGCATTTCACACAATGCTATAATAAGCATTTTTGTATATATCTCTTCATTGAACACATATTTCTTCATGGAACACATATTTCCATTAATAGATATCTAGGAATGAAAAACCTAAAAAGTATGACATTTTGACTTTTTTGATAAATCATGCCACAATAATCCCCTAAATCGACTAACCACATTGTTTTTACTAACTGTATCAGGAGAATCTGTTTCCTTCACATCTTTGCCAATATTTCATATTAACAACAATTTTTAATATTTGCTAATCTATTGCAAAAAAATCTTATTGATGAACAGACAGGCTGTGTATCTTTTCATATATTTATTGGTCATTTTTATAATCCTTCTGTGGATTATTTATTTGTATCCTTTGTACACTTTTATTGTGTACATTTTTTTATTTATTTGTAAGTTGCTCTTTATGTTTCATTGCATATTAATCATATATAACACTTAGCTTGCCAATATGTGTTCTCCCCAGTGTTGACTGCCTTTTATTCAATTGCATTTTACACTAGATCACTGAAAGAAACAAAAAATCAAAAGTCCCATTGTCTTGATTTTATCCACAGGAAATCTAAGACCTACAGAGAGAGGTATATTAATTTACTCTATGTCATACAACTAAGAACTTAGTCTTATCGGAGGATACCAAAATAAGCATAAGATAGTGGGGGGAAAAGTTTAGAATTTATACTTTTGTCAAAAGATCTGGGCTGGATCCCAATCTGATCAAATAACAGACTGCTCTTGCATCTATTATTGCAAGGCCTTTAAACCCCCTGAAAAACAATTGAACTTGGAATCCAAAAGCATGGGTTCAAGCCTTGACTCTACCAACTAATAGCTGTGTGCAGTTGTTGCAAATAAAATTCTTCATCTGTAAAGTGAGACTACAAAGAGATGACCTATGTATTTCAAATCGGTGATGTGAGAACCAAATGTCATAAATGTGAAAGAGATTGATCCCCTTAAAATATTACACAAATACAAGCAAACCCACAATGATTTTGGGTAATGCAAGGTAACCCCTTACCCCAAAAATAAACCATTAACTATTTCTCAGTTACAATTCTAGTGAAATAAAGAAAACAATGTTTTGATAATATATATAAGATGATGGAGATTTCTGTTGTACAGATTCTAATTCTTCTCTATCATTAATCTTCACAAATCCAACATTAGTTTTTCAACAGGCCACACACCCTTCAAGCTACTCCAAATTTCTACCATTTCTTATTATTTCCTTTATATTGAATTTCAATTTACTTGGTTTAGAACTTGAAATTTAAGAGCTCAAATCTATTTTTACTGCCTAAGACAGGAAAATGTTAAAGACAACTTTATGGCATTGATAATTCAACTTTAAATCATCTCATGAAAAGAAGTGCCTCAAATTATAGAAGTTAATCATTATTTTATATGAACTATAAACACAGCTACTGGCATAAGCAGATTGTCATGAAATCTATCATAATTGACTAAGGATTTACTTTTAGGTGATTTGAGCCCTTTTAAAAATACTTTTCAATTTAATCATTTCATCTCCTCAGAAAAAGACATGTAAATGAACTCATTATTACTGAGTATATGCAAGGTCATCCAGTGCCTTTCTACAGAAAAATTATGAGGAAAAGAAGACCATTAATAGAGTATCTATCACTTTGTTGAAACTGTAGGTTGAAATTCACTCTCACATATATCCCATTTCTTTTAGCTTCAGAACAATGTGTATTAATAGAGGCTAAGGATTTCCTTATCAGCATTAACACAGTTGCTGAAAATAATTCAAATGCACTAATATTCAGAAGAATTTTTTAAATGCAAGGGTTTCTTCTTTTATAACAGAAAAAAATGTATTTCTTATACACCTAGGATATTTTCATGCTAATAGTTTACTGACAAATATGAATGGTAAAGGTGATAGGTTATTAATTGCAATTAGCCAAATGTAAATAACCTGTATATCCTTAATTTTAGTGTAGCAACATTTAAAAGATGAAAACAATTTGGTACAACGTATATGTCTAGGAAACTGTGTATCACAGACTAAACAAGGAAAGGAACATGCACTAACTTATTTAGAAACATATATAAAAGCTCCCAAGGGTGCAAAATCCCTGCTTTCCTTATTAGGGATCTCAGAAAAATACATAAATAAAACAATGCATAAATTAAAACAAACATTTAAGTCCTATAGTTTAATGATTCCCTTGGTACATATTTGCTGATTCTTACTCTTTGATAATAACCTTCTATAATTTAACCATATTTAGCCTTTTCACATAATTCAGGCCATGATTCTTCTGAACATCAGTATTTAAATACATATTGAGGTTCCATTTTATTTTACTATTTATTTTAAAGTTTATTTATTTTGAGAGAGAGACAGAGGGAGAGGAAGCAGGGGAGGCGCGGAGAGAGGGAGAGACAATCCCAAGCAGGCTCTGCTCTGTCAGTGCAAAGCCTGATGTGGGGCTCAATCTCACAACTGTGAGATCGTGACCTGAGCCAAGATGGAGAGTCAGAAGCTCAACCAGCTGAGCCACACAGGTGCCCTGAGGTTCTATTTCAAAGTCAATGTATATTATCTGAATAAAGGTCACTTTAGCATAATTTACAGGTAAGGAGGTCATCACAACTCTTGATTTCCATCACAAGGCTCCTATCAAGGTAGCCTACTCCTCAATACTAAATTCTCAATGAACGAATGTATAAACAATGCAATTTGAACATAAGTTTCATAGAAAGGTTTCATCTTCCAAAAATGGCTATTTAATTCTGACCATTGTCTGATTTTAAGCTTTTCCGCATTTCCTGAATACAGCTTCTAGACTATTTCATTTAACAAAAATTCAGAAATACCTTTAAAATTAAAGATTCCATGGTGGTAGACAAGTCTCAAAATAAAAATATAAACAATCATTAAATCTAGAAGTAAGTTCAGTAATCTTTACTCTCTACTGAAGAGACTATAAACTAGCAGTCAATGACCTAATTTTTTTTTCTGACTCAGTTAAAATCAATAACAACAAAAATGAGTTACTAGTATTTAAAAATACAGGGATTTCTTGTGAAATTTTGAGTTTTCAGTTTCCCTTTAAAAGTGTGACATCCAGCACTCAATAATCACATTCCCATATGAGCCGACCTGAGCTGCCTCCCGCAGCCCTTGCATGCACACATCAGGTCAGCTGCAACTCCCACCATTTCCTATTGGGCTGCCCTGGACCCTACCGCACTCCCTGCCTACCTGCCTTCCTCCCTCTCTCTCTCTTTCTCTCATTCTCTCTCTCTCTCTCTCTCTCTCCCTCTCTCCCCCTGCCTAACCTCCCAAGGCAATCAACTTTGAAACCACAAACTGAAGAGGAGTAAAATTACCATAAAACTGAGAAGATTAAATGAAGATACCAGCCTACTTTGTAATCAAGTGTCACTTTACAAAGGGATCTTCCCTTTCTGAAGACACCTCCTGATGTATTATTATAAAGCTCTCATATAAAACATAAGGAACACTTTAATATTGGAAACTGTAATCTGCCATAAGGATTTTTAAAAACTGTCAGTGATATTGATTCGAGTTCCTTCCAGGATGGGCACAATGATGATGGGGAGCACAATAACCCAGCTGATATTCTCCTCAGTGTTTGAGCTCAATGTAGAGGAGATGTGGTTTCAGGGCACAGAGCAGAAAGAAAATTAGCTGAAGCTATATCCTTATAAGGTTGCCATGCCAGAACCAAAGTAAGCAGCCCCAAAGGGTTATTGAACCAAACGTGCATATTGGGAGAAGCAACACCCAATCTATGTGGACTAAGACCTAGGCATTTGATCTATGAGAAAGTTACATGTGTCTCTCTGCCCCACTTTCTTGCATGTTTACAAGTGGCAAATTTAAAACAGTTAAAGGTGTGGAAACAGAGTAGTTGGCAATTAAAATTATGGGAGTGTCTTTATTTGTGTATGTGTGTGTGTGTATGTGTGCATTCCAAGTCAAATTTTTAAATTATGTTTGTATAATTAACAAAAATAATAGCCATTAATTTAGCGACAACTGCAAACAGAAATTCTGTCTAAAGTCATTATGAAAAACAAGTGTTGGGGAAGAAAAGATGCCCACCTTTTTAACAACTGAACCCAGTTTAGGGTTGTTGTTAATATACTACAATTAAGCTTACTGAGTTCGGCCCATATCACCAGAGGAAGAGTATTTCCTATATGCAAAAAAAAAAATTACTCATAAATCTTTGGGGGGTGGGAGAGCCTTGTTTGTCTCTCTCAACAAGGTTAGTTTTGCTTCTCCAGAGCTTTCTTTCCATAGCTGGATTCCCTTTCCACTGAGACCTTTTAAAGGAGCGGAACTAAACTTCACCTAAAGGCAAACCTCTAGATTTTCATTGTACTCTCTGTTCTCTCTCCTTTTCCCCCTTTCTGAAGTTCTCAAAATGGCCTTTCTCATTTCTGATGTAGCTTGAACTTTGAACTGCAGGTCAGTCTATCAGCTCCTGATTGCCAGTGACTAAAGAAGAAGCTGAGAGTCCAGATAAAAGGTGAGAGACTATTTTCTTTGGAGCATCAATGAGGTGTTTCAAATGAATTGTAAAACTAAAGCACTCTAGCTTTTGAAGTCATTAGGGGAGACTAGGCCGCACTCCATTCAGCCGTCCAGGTCCTTTGGGTTGCATTCCAGGATGAGAGGGAAACTTGACCCAAAAGTCACAGCATGGAACTGGCAAGGCAGGAACATGCAATGAAGCCAGATCACCACAATGAAATGTCACTTACTATCACCAAATAACATCACATTACTTGCATCCACGCAAGAAGGTTGTATTGTTACTAACATTTGGAGCAAATAATAACAATAATAATAATAATAACAACAACAACAACTTGAATAGTAAAATAGGGGAAAAATCACATCAGGAGAAGGAGAGTTTAGAGAAGAAGGCAAACTTAGACACCAAAACTAGAACATATTCACCAGCGACCACAACCCAGGGGAGAATCTTGCATTTGAGAAAGATGCACATCTAGGCAAAAACTAGGCACAAAAGCCAGTACAAATTCTCCTAAGGGGCATCTAGAAAGGAACCGTTTTTATTCTTATTTAGAAGCAAGAGATGAAGCAGAGACCCTGTTTTCCCCCAGAATGATCTTTTCCAGGTCCTTCAGTGGCGGGGAGAGGGGGTTGTCTGAATTTGTTCAGCTGAAATTTAACTCTGCCCCACAGGACTATCAATAAGAAGTAATTCCAATTGGTTCTACATTCACAAAGAGTGGTATTTTCTGAGATCATTTTTATTAAACATCCTTCAATTGCACAAGATATTCTCTCTGCCTGACTCCTCTGTACTTTGCATGGCTGGCTCCTTCCCAGCCTTCCGAGTTACTACACCATACAGCTTTACCTCACTTCCTCATAGACATAGTCCTTCATCAGCCACCATCTAAAGCAGGTTCCTTCCTGTGACTTGGAACCTCAGTATCTTGTTTAGTTGTACTATAACACATATCCCAAAACATAATTTCTTTTTATTTCTTCCTTCTCTATTCTTTTTTTTTCTTTTTTACTTGAATCAATATTTATTAAATTTCTGATTGCTTTTGAACATTTCTTTTTTTACATATTTTGCTAAATTCTTATATATAAAAGTAAAGTTTTACACTGGGTCTCTATAAGTAGTTATCAAACTGACTTACTTTCAAATTCTGCTTATAGTCTGCAAAGTTTTTAGTGTGGTATGTATCTCCTAAGCTACATTTCATAAAGCTCATTAGAAACAGCCACTTATTTCCTTTCAATGTGAAAAAAAATGTTAGTTTCATTAGAATATTTATTTTTATTTTTATTTTATTTTTTTTCTTAATATTTTATTTTATTTATTTATTTATTTATTTATTTTTTAATATATGAAATTTACTGTCAAATTGGTTTCCATACAACACCCAGTGCTCATCCCAAAAGGTGCCCTCCTCAATACCCATCACCCACCCTGCCCTCCCTCCCACCCCCCATCAACCCTCAGTTTGTTCTCAGTTTTTAACAGTCTCTTATGCTTTGGCTCTCTCCCACTCTAACCTCTTTTTTTTTTTTTTTCCTTCCCCTCCCCCATGGATTTCTGTTACGTTTCTCAGGATCCACACAAGAGTGAAACCATATGGTATCTGTCTTTCTCTGTATGGCTTATTTCACTTAGCATAACACTCTCCAGTTCCATCCATGTTGCTACAAAAGGCCATATTTCATTTTTTCTCATTGCCACGTAGTATTCCATTGTGTATATAAACCACAATTTCTTTATCCATTCATCAGTTGATGGACATTTAGGCTCTTTCCATAATTTGGCTATTGTTGAGAGTGCTGCTATAAACATTGGAGTACAAGTGCCCCTATCCATCAGTACTCCTGTATCCCTTGGATAAATTCCTAGCAGTGCTATTGCTGGGTCATAGGGTAGGTCTATTTTTAATTTTCTGAGGAACCTCCACACCGCTTTCCAGAGCGGCTGCACCAATTTGCATTCCCACCAACAGTGCAAGAGGGTTCCTGTTTCTCCACATCCTCTCCAGCATCTATAGTCCCCTGATTTGTTCATTTTGGCCACTCTGACTGGCGTGAGGTGGTATCTGAGTGTGGTTTTGATTTGTATTTCCCTGATAAGGAGCGACGTTGAACATCTTTTCATGTGCCTGTTGGCCATCCGGATGTCTTCTTTAGAGAAGTGTCTATTCATGTTTTCTGCCCATTTCTTCACTGGGTTATTTGTTTTTCGGGTGTGGAGTTTGATGAGCTCTTTATAGATTTTGGATACTAGCCCTTTGTCCGATGTGTCATTTGCAAATATCTTTTCCCATTCCGTTGGTTGCCTTTTAGTTTTGTTGGTTGTTTCCTTTGCTGTGCAGAAGCTTTTTATCTTCATAAGGTCCCAGTAATTCACTTTTGCTTTTAATTCCCTTGCCTTTGGGGATGTGCCGAGTAAGAGATTGCTACGGCTGAGGTCAGAGAGGTCTTTTCCTGCTTTCTCCTCTAAGGTTTTGATGGTTTCCTGTCTCACATTCAGGTCCTTTATCCATTTTGAGTTTATTTTTGTGAATGGTGTGAGAAAGTGGTCTAGTTTCAACCTTCTGCATGTTGCTGTCCAGTTCTCCCAGCACCATTTGTTAAAGAGACTGTCTTTTTTCCATTGGATGTTCTTTCCTGCTTTGTCAAAGATGAGTTGGCCATACGTTTGTGGGTCTAGTTCTGGGGTTTCTATTCTATTCCATTGGTCTATGTGTCTGTTTTTGTGCCATCTTCCTTCTCTATTGACTACCGATCCAACCCCATTCCCATCCCACTACATTGTTAGTGCTGGGAAACTGAAGAACATGTTGGTCTAATTCACAATGGTGTCCTCTGGATATCTTGAAAGGTGTCTGTCACACTCATTGCTCCATAGTTTTTTTTAATAAATGTTCATGGGTAGGTCAATAAAAATTGTCCCCAGTTTAGATTCATTAGATGATTAAATTCATTAGACATAAACTAAGTGAAACAAATTTCTTTACGAAAGGACTCCTATAATCAATTAAGAGCCTCCAAGAGGAGTCTATACTTTTTTTTTTCACTTATGCCACTATAAAACTACTTTTCCATGGACTACCTGTTATTGTCTGCTACATCTGTGTTATATCATCCCTTAACTAGAATTATCAATTAGCTAATGGACTGGGATGGCTTCTTAGACAAAAATGCCTTTAAAGTAACCCATGTGGTTACCATAACCCAGATAGATATACCTTCATGAGCACCCAAGATCATGTTATGCCTTCATCATGTAGTCTTCTGATTTATAATTTATATGAAATTCTCTTCCCCCAGAGAGTTTGTATGAAACTGTCTTCTCTGCCACCAATGATTCTGATTTATAGGTTAAAGATGTATCACTTATAAACCAATAAATTGGCATTTTGAATTACAAATTCATCTCCTATAAATTTGACCAGCATGAAACAACCCTCCTGGATAAACTTATGACAAATCAGCTCTATGGTACTGGAAAACTGAGGAACAGAGCCTCAGTCAAAATATAACCCCACTGCCTAGCCTCCTGGCTGACTATGACTTTATCTATAATTAAAGAAAATTTGAAAAGTAGCTTCATAAAATCATCATAGAACTTAAAAATATGTTATAGGACATTGCAATTTGTATCCCTATGGGCCTTTGTCTGAATGAAAATACCAATCAGTGTTAATTCATGCATTTATTCATCCATTTACCAAATACTTATCAAATACTTTCTAATGTGCCATGTCTGTCCTGGTGCTGGAAATACAGTGATAAGTAAGAGAGTGCCTAAGTTTGAAAATGTGAGCACCTATAGGATTTGTGTTCTGACTAATTTTAGGTGTTCTGTGTGTTTTTTAGTTATTAAATTACATGTAGTGAGATAATGTGCCCGGATTATGTTAGCACGGTAACTAGCAGAAAGGTGTTTGTGGAGTTACCATGTAATATCATTAGAAGATTCTAATTCTCACAGTGGAAATATGTTTTTACTTGGCATCCCTTATGTAAGAGACCATCAAAAAATATTTTCCTAGACTTTAGTAAAAAGAAAAAAAAATGACTTTCCAGACAAACTCATTTGAATTTTTATCATACAAAACTTATGATTCATCCCATGTTCCTTCCCTTTTGTAGTGAGGAAGAGAATAGAAAAATAGAGGGTTTAGTTGCTGTTGTGACTATCTCCCCATGGATTCCAGCACAAATATTTTTATTCTTCTAAATTATTTCTGATCAAGCTTGTCACTTGCTTAAGTCATTTATTCTTTTATATATATTCAAGTGCTACAAACCATTGAAAATCCTTTTGAAGTAAAAAGTATTCTAAATTATTAATCAATAAATAAATGAATAAATTTATGAACAGATAGGTAGATGTTTCAAGGATAAATGATAGCTTTCATTCTCTTAAAAACTTATATCTTCAAATATAGTCAGTGTTAGTGCTGCATCATGCTTTTTTCTACATGCTTTTTCATCAGTAAAAATATTATTACTAAAACATTTTTTAAGTATATTTTATACCCAAGAATGTACTTAGTAATAATTCATTCAAGTCACCAGGATATACATATTTACATTTTTAATCATAGGATTAACGAATTAATATTTTCTAATGCATGTAAAACAGTACCTTGCATAAAATGCTACTATAAATGGTTATTACATAAAGTATTCTAAAAATATTACAAACAGTTGCTAAAACTTGATAATTATCAAGAGGGTAATTATAACACTGCATGGTTACCTGAGGAAATACAAGTATCCCAAGAAAAAACAATGGGAAATATTTTTTAATACCTCCTAAGATACTTCAAATAAAATTTTAACAAAGCATCACTGTCTCTTTTGTGTTATAATACTAACATTTAAAATAAATGTGCCTTAGGATGGAACTGACATCAATAGAACAACACTCCCCAAGAGAAGTTGCAAAACACCTCCTACTGAGTCTGAAATATTAAAAACTGTTCATTCTGACCACCAGGGATATAGTACAGTGTCAGTACACAATGTACAACTGCATACAGTTATATTAATAAAACATGAGTAGATTTACAATTCACCAAATATCAGAGTATTCTTGAAACTCAAAGAAGTAAATGTGGGGCATGTGAAAAGAAGGCACAGTCTCTCAGGCTCTGGATACAAGAGTGGCTATTATTAGGAGTTTGAGGGTGAATGAACAGAAAAGAATCAGAATTCTTTAGAGAGTATTCTTCAAATTCTTCCATCTTAGGGGACAACTACAACATAATAACATTTAACTAAAGAAGAAATTAAAGAAGTGGCTTCATAAAAAATTAAAGTGTGATTTCTCTGAGACTCATCTCCATGCAGGGGCAGAACCACTATCAAAGTTAGACCCAAAGGAGCTTTCTATAATTCATTACAAAGAAGCACCACCTAGGGATCTATTGGGCATTGAAGAACTCTAAACTCCAGTTAGAAACTGGAAGAGGCTAGAAATCCAATTGGTACCAAGTTTTATCCCAATGGATCACAAAGATATTAACAATACCCTAGTCTACACACAAAAACTAGATTATAACAATAAAACATACAGCTGGGGCAGAATTTAAAAGAGGCCCTTCCATTTAGTCTCTGCAACAACTTCCAGGTCTAAGTAAGTTGTTTGAACCCAACCTTGTATTTGAACCTAATTTGATGTACATTGCACATTGTAGTGTATATTACACATTTTTGTATACATAACACACTTGGATAGTGCGCACCTATGTGAAAGGTTCTGTGCCTTTAAAACTGACAGTGACAATGAAGCCAACTTCAGGTTTCATATATGAAATGGAAAACTTACTATCAAAGCAAAGACAGAAGCAAATTGTCAAATGCATGCCTCTAGCCTAACAACTACTATCTTCTGTTTGCAAACCAGTCCTCGGTTTAAGCTAGAGTGGATAGATGGCTTCTCCACTACTGATTAGCTGTAATGGGACCTGTTTTCTCATATATAACATGGGAATAATAATAATATTTGCTCCCCATAAGGGTAGTTTGTGGAGCTTAAAAAAACAGTTAAAGGGGCGCCTGGGTGGCTCAGTCGGTTAAGCGTCCGACTTTGGCGCAAGTCATGATCTCACAGTTCGTGGGTTCGAGCCCCACATCGGGCCCTGTGCTGTCAGCTGGGAGCCTGGAGCCTGCTTCTGATTCTGTGTCTCCCTCTCTCTCTGCCCCTCCCCTGCTCACGCTCTGTCTCTGTCTCTCAAAAATAAATAAATGTAAAAAAAAATTTTTTAAAACAGTTAAAAGCATCTATTAGCATACCCTAGAACAATGCTGTCCAATAGAAATGCAACATCTTTTATATCTAATGCATATTTTATACTTAGAGTACATCTCAATTTAAGCCCCACTTCAAGTACTCAGTAGCCACATGTGACTAGTGACTACTATATTGAACAAGGCAGTCCTGGAATATAGTTAACATTCATTAATACCTTGGTATTACCGGTATTGGTATTATTATTACCCTTACAAAAACCATAAACAGTGTTTATAACTGTTCATACAATTATAAAATAATTTTAAATCCTTTGCTAATTTTCAGAATATACAAGTTTCCAGTGATGCTACAAAAGCTTATAAAAATGAAGGCAGAGGGGTGCCTGGGTGGCTTGGTCGGTTAAGCATCCGACTTCGGCTCAGGTCATGATCTCGCAGTCCGTGAGTTCGAGCCCCGCATCAGGCTCTGTGCTGACAGCTTAGAGCCTGGAGCATGTTTCAGATTCTGTGTCTCCCTCTCTCTGTGACCCTCCCCCGTTCATGCTCTGTCTCTCTCTGTCTCAAAAATAATAAAAAATAAACGTTTAAAAAAAATTTAAAAAAAATAAATAAAAATGAAGGCAGATATGCACCTTAATATGTTAGGAAAAAGTACAAAGAAAATTTTCAAAGAGCATGGCAAACATTAAATAGGAGAAAAGTTGAATAGACATGGAGGAAATTTTCAGATACAGCATATATTTCGAGAAAAGGTTTTTAGAAGGCAAGATTTAAGGCTATAAAACATAGGTCCAAATTTTGGCTTATAGTTAATACAGTAGGAATTATTAACTAAACTCTCTGCTTATTACCCAGAAAATCCAGATAAATTTAAAGGCCTTAGCAAGACAATTTGGATATACAGTTTTTAATTAAGCAAAATCAGAGTTTTACAAGACCTTCTAAAACATAATTATAAGTCAGGGAGCCTCTTTGGCCTGAATCTACAAAGCATTCTTTCACCAGATCTCATTCTGACAACCCCTAATCATGTTTCAGATACCAACTTAAACTTCCCTTCCTTGGGAAGCTTTTAAAGACCCTAAAAGACCCTGATGGATGTCTATGGCACCTTCTTTTGCTTTATGGTAGTTCTTACCACAATGTATTTCAATTCCAAGAATACATACCTATTTTTTTCTTCTTGAAGCTTTTTTCTTCTTATTTACTTTCTATCCCTGAAAGATCTTGTAATTTCCTATGCTTTCAACTATTTATATATATAGTTTCTAAATCCATGTCCAAAACCTGCTGGAATTGTCTACTTTGATATACACAAACTAAAATTATCATCCTATCTTTTCAAAATCTCCTCCTCCTCCTCACTCCTATTTAACAAACTCACTGTTCTCTTGTCATACATACGTTAAAAAAATCTTCAATTCATTCTTGGCTCTTCTTTCACTGTGTCACCCAGACAAAACATGGCCAATCCTGTAGATAGCCCCATTAACCACTGTCTTCAGAACACATTTCCATTATTCTGACTCAGACCCTCATCAGTTCCTACCTACGTGAACACCTTCTGGCTGGCCCTCCAATTCAAGAGTCTCTCTGACCCCAGCTTGCTGACACACTGCTGCAAAATTTTCTCTTTTTTAAATATTTTTGAGTGTAGTTGGCACACAGTGCTACATTCATTTCAGGTGTACAACATAGTGATTCAACTCTATTCATTATGCTATGATCACCACAAATGTAGCTATCATCTGACACCATACAACACTATTACTATCATTGACTATGTTTCTTATGCTGAAAAGTACGTAATGCTTCACAAATTTGGGTATCATCCTTGCACAGGGGCCTTGCTAATCTTCTCTGTATTGTTCCAGTTTTAGTATATGTGCTGCCAAAGTGAGCACTGCTAAATTCTTAATACATCTGTTTGTCCGTGCTATTCTGTTCCAATTCCTTTGTTTGTCCTAGCATATTAAACCTCTAAGCCTGGCTTCCTAAATCCCCCATAATATGACCCCAAACTATCCTTCCAGCTTTATCATCTACAATATTCTCAGTTAATTAAATGTTCTAGCCAAATTCTCTGTCCCTCTAAAGAATCCCTATGCTTTCTCAATTTCATTATTTTTTCATTTCCTTTGCATAGAAAGACATCACTCAGACAATATACACCTAAAAATACTTTTTTAAAAAAAAAACTGATCTTTCCCTGACTTAATTCCCAACCTAAATTATAAGACATAATTTATATTATTGAGTTCCATCTTTTTTTAAAGGTTCTAGTCAATTTCAAGTTCCTGGAGGGTGGAATCATGTCTTGTTTTTCTTGGTATTACCTTTAATCCACCACCATACAGCAAGTGGTAAAAATATGAATGGAAGAAGAAAATTCACCTGACAATATCCCTGCAAATGTCCTATAGTGAATTAGAAGCAACTTGAAAGGGTCTGGTTATGCTTTAGGTAGAAGAAAGATCCAATTTAGGGTAGGCTTCTTCAGTTTGTGGGGAGTTTGAAATACCACAGAGAAATTTAGTAGGTAAATAATGGAAAAATATTTGCATGTGGCCATTACCCAACATTTACTAAATGCCTACTGCCATCCTTAAAATATTTCAGAGGCAGAAAGAAGTTCCAAAAAAGATAAAAGACTTCATCATCTACAGTATTCAAAACCTCATTCTAATAGGTGGCTGTACTATGGAGAAGTTTCTTTTGAGAATGAAAGATCAGCAAAACCATCCTCACTTGTTCACAAAGCCAACTTTTAACCTAGAAAGTTTCCTGGGGTTGAAAAGATAGTAACTCAAAAAGTACTGAGCAGCTGAACTCAAGTCGCCTTTGAATATTTTCTTTTATTTTCAGTAGTTTCTCTGTTTCTTTTAGGCCCATAAAAAATGCAAACTAGATCTTAGTAGAAAGGAGGCTATAGACTTGCAAATAAGAAATAGGCCATTTGATAATAAGAAAAGCAAAATGCGAGTAAAACAGCAAATGAGATTACAAATAAATTTAAAATGTCAGCTATAAAAAGAATCATGGCTCAAGATCATAACAGATGCAAGTGATTTTAATAATGTAGAAAGCAAGGCCAGAGATGATTGGAAAGAAAACCAAAATAACAAATGGGAACTAAGCAAAATATTTAATTATTGTGGCTGTTTAAAGTTGTAGTAAAAATCTCTCTAGCTGATCAGAAAGTTCTCAGGACATAGAATTTTATTCTTCTTTCATAAAATAAATATAAATCTCAAAAGTTGTAGATAATTTTCCTATTTTTCTTATACACATAGCATAACACTTATGAATGAATTATGGATTATGAATCATAAATGGTTTATGGGTTTTTTTCTCAAATCACTCAAATCTTTGAAAGACCAAATTGAAATTACATGTTCCTATACATAAGCTGATTCTTCTTCAAGGCACAAATTTAAAAAAATAATTTAGGGTAAAACTATCACCATAACATGAAGAAGACATTCTGTGTCTTTTATATATACACCTGACATATAGTTAGGGAACGATATGTTATTATGAGAAAATAAATGAGAGTTAGGCACAATATGAGCTTTCCCTTTCATTTCAGTCTTATTATCTATTTCTTCTTCAAAATATTCTTACAGTCTAAAAAAGAATGAAGTTTTTCCATTTGCAACAACATGGATGGAGCTAGAGAGTATAATGCTAAGCAAAATAAGTCAGTCAGAGAAAGACAAATATCATAGGATCTCACTCATATGTGGAATTTAAGAAACAAAACAAATAAGCAAAGAAAAGAGAGAAGCCAAGAACAGACACTTAACTATAGAGAACAAAACTGATGGTTCCTATATTGGGGGTGGGGTGGGGAGGGGGACAGGGATGAGGGAATAGTATAGGGATTAGAGAGTACACTTATCATGATTAAAATAAAATGATTAAAATATATAGATACTCTTATAGTCTAGTCACATTTAAACCACTCACATTCCTGTAACATCCCCAAGTTCTCCTATATAACTACACCTCTGCTCCTGCTAATTTGTCTTTCTCATATGGTATTTCCAATTTGTCCACATGATAGACTCCTACTTGTCTTTAAGACAATTCTAGTATCATCTCCTCTCTGAAGCCTTCCCAATCCTTTCCCAGTTCTACCTGATACTTTACATATCATCCATTGTTAATCATCATATTGTATTCTAATTATTTTCAATTCCTTGAGACCAGAAACTGTGCCTTATTTGTCATTGTGTTTTAATACAGGATCCTGCTCCATTGTTATATGAATGTAGATCAAATCCACATGTTTATATGTAGGACTGTAAGTTCCTTGAGGTTAGAAGCATTTTGCTGTTCATCACACTACACACAAACCTAACGTAGGCTCTACATGGAATGTTTTAGTGAATTACCTTGCAATCAAGAAAGGACAAAGTTTAAAAAGCTAGGGACTAGTATTTAACCTATCATTTTACAACTGTGAGTTAATACAGATTCATGTATCTACACAAAAGAAAATAGAGTATATACTAAAGATTGCTGAGTTTATTAATATAAACTCCTTCTTGCAAATCATTCTGTTATCATTATTTCCTGGAAAAACTCAGAAATATCTATATCTTTAAAGAGGCCTCTCTCTTGATAAAATGATAAAATTGACTTAAATTTTTGACTACCACAAATAATGTTTTCATAAGGTAAGGAATGAAGGAAACAAACAAAAAAAAGGGTTGCTATTTTCAAAATTATTCTGATTTTAGGCAGTGCAATATCATGGGAAAGTCAGTACAACATAGTGCCAGGGTTGGATTCTCAGCCAACTCAAACACTCTGTGCTTGCAAACTCGAGCAGTTTATTTAACTTCTCTATGCCTCCATTTCGTCAGCTGTAAAACGGGGGGAAAATAATAGTGCAACCCTCAGAGCATCATTGCAAAGGTTAAAGTTGTTACAACTTTTGTAATCACTATGTCTGGAACATAATAAGTTCTCAATAAAATGTAAGTGATTATGATGTTAATATACCAGATAATCTTCAATAACAGGAGTGAAATTCCACTCTTTTTTTTTTTTATGTTTTATTTTTATTTTTGAGACAGGGAGAGACACAGCATGAACGGGGGAGGGTCAGAGAGAGAGGGAAACACAGAATCTGAAACGGGCTCCAGGCTCTGAGCTGTCAGCACAGAGCCCAACACGGGGCTTGAACTCACAGACAGCGAGATCATGACCTGAGCCGAAGTCAGCCGCTTAACCGACTGAGCCACCCAGGTGCCCCGAAATTCCACTCTTTCCAGTGTGGGAAGATAAAAGCTTCCTGATCCCTCCACATTACCTGGCTAACCAAAGATGTTCTAAATTGCTATAGTCCTTATGAAACAAGCACCCCATGCCTATCAAATTGTTCTTATTAGGCACAGTACCTGGAAGCCATGGAACTCTCTATGGAATACTGTGTCTTTTTGCAAAACAAATGAAATATGATTACATTTAATTCTATCCTACATACCAAAAAAAAAAAAAAAAAAAAACTTGACTAGCATAAAATAGTGTTATATTGTAGCATACATATTACCACAGATGGTTGTCCCAGAACAAAATATGTGGCTATTAGTTATTGATGATTATTCTTTTGGTACTTATTTGGCATACTATCTCTAATACTCATTATTATGATTAATAGTCCCTGTAACTAAAGAAAACCTATATTTACATCTTAGAGTTACTTTCTTTTTATTTTTTCTATGCATAATTTTGAGTTAATTTGTTTACTTTTCATAGGTGTGATTATTGTGTAAAGACAAATTTGTAACCCATTTTCCTCTTTCTCCTTATGATACATTCTTCCACATTAATGTAAACTGTTCCACTATTAATATAAATTAATAATGTATAATAATTTAAATGGCTACATAACAGTTATCACTTAAATATTTTCCTATTTTTGAACACTTAAGTTGTTTTATTTTTATTGTAAATAATGCTACCATGAACATTTTCATGCACACTTTGTTTTCCTGCCTTATCCTCATTTCTTTAAAGTCCCAGAAAAAGTTTTAGGTACTGAAAAATTTTAAGATAGAAGAAAAATTCAAATTAAAGAATTCAACACATTAGTTTAGGATATGTTTCCTATAAGTTGAGAGTAAATTAACCAGCAGCAAAACATCTTGTGCTATCTTCAGGACTACCAATGTTCCATAACACACGTACATGATTAAGTTTTTTAAATCTGTGTTCAAAAAAAAGAAGAAAAAAAGGGATAAAGTGGACTTGCTGGTTGGGAAAAATGATCTAGAGATAATAGAAGGAAAGCAATATTGTTCATTTCACATCTTCTGCCATTAAGAAGAATTAATAAAACTAATATAACACTACCTGTTAATTACACTTGAATTATAATAAGTAATTTTTTTAAAAAAGAGTACAATGGATGGAGTGCCAGAAAGTACTATAAGTCATTTACATATATTATCTCACTTGATCTTCATAAGAATTCTCTGAGCCAGGTACAGCTCTTATTCCCATTTTTCATGAAAAAACAGTCACAGAGATGTTAAGTAGCTTGCCAAATATCAGACAGCTTATTATTACTAAAACCAGACTTCAAACCAAGGCTGATCAACAAAGAGCCTGTACTCTTAACCACCTCAGTCTTCTGCTTCCACAGAACACGGAGATAGACCTCAAGTGAAGGAAGTAAGGTTTTAAAAAAGATCCAAACAAGTCAGTTTAAATAAATTCAAAATAAATTCAAATAAAATAAATTCAAATCTATAGGACAAATATTTTATCAACAGTGTTGGTATGTATTTATAAAATATACATATTAAATTGAAAGATGACATATTTAGAAAGAATATGGCAGAATCAAAATTTACATAAATTTAAGGATGAATAGAAGGATTTGGTTAATTCCTGAATTCTTGTTCCAATGATCCACAATATGGACACCAATAATATAAAAATTTCTCCATGAAGTTTAGTTGAACTCAAATTCAGTAAATAGCCACATAACTACTAAACAATAGAACCACTGACTGTATTATTCTTTAATTCAACTACTATGTGACAGAGGATCATGATCAAGGGAGATAGTAATGTCATTGTCTCCCTATTGACCAGATGACATCTAGAATGTTACAGCTGGCCCTGAGTCTCACTTCCACAAACAGGCATCCAAAGTAATTAGACCAGGATGATTAAGGTCTGGAAATGAGAAGTGAAAAAAAGAAAGAAAAAAAAAAACAAAATGGCACTCAGACATTTGAAGGACAGTCACCGAGAAAAAGAAGAGTTTATATGGCATTGTTTCAAATACATAACACATTCAAGTAGCTAAAAATTTCAAAGAAAGAGACCGCTTCAGGAAGTAAACTGCCCTTCATTAGTGGCCAAGTTGGAACACAAAATTGAGAGCCATCTATTAGAAGTGGTAAAAACCTACCCAACACTGAGGAGAAAATTGAACTAGAGTGCCTACGTAGTTTCTTCTGGATATAATATTGTGATGCTTTTAAAATCTGAAAACAAAAACAAATCATAAGATTTCTACAATAATAATAAAATTTAATTGCATTAAACTCTTATTAAAGGTGGTTACTTCCACTGAGGGGTATCTTAATGGCATTGCTCATAGGCAATTCTGCTATAAAAACAAAATATGGCTTTTAGCTAGAGAAGAAAACCGTACAGGCAGCCGAGTCTTCCATTGATCCTACTCTACTCAGAAACCCATTAAAGTAAATCTCCCACATTGGGAATATCTTTAAAGTGACACTGCGAAAATTGACTGAAAATTTGACAAAATGAGGGGGAAAACCTGAGCTTTAGTATATCCATTCCTTCCTGAGGAGAAAAGTGGAATCAAATTAGTTTATTAACAACTTTATAATGCCCTAATGGAATTTTCCTTGATGTACTAATCAATATTTCAGGAAATGGGCATTAAGCCTAACTTAATCTATCTATGCCAGAGTTAATGCTGATATAACAATTCCATAGTGAAACTTGCTTTTAATTTAGAAAGTTTATCCCTTCTCAGAATATTACCATTAATGAATAATTTATCTGTTCCTGTCTATAAGTGAATTTTAATATGGAAATTGCTCTTGAAAGCAACCAGAACTACTCTTATAAGGTAAAGAGTTTTGGAAGTTGAAAGAATACTTCCTAGTGAGTGGGTTCTTCCTTGCTGAGAACAATAAATTTTTACAAATCATTAATATTAAATAATATACCCTGATACAATTATGTAAAAGGTAAGAACATGGATAACTTTGGTGTTTTTTTTTTTAATTTCCCAATAACAAGATTGATGTAGAAATGGCAATCTGGCTTTCAGGAGGACTTCAACCAGAAGGCATTAGAGAAATGGGGAATAGAGGCTATTCCAAAAGAAAAAACAAACAAACAACACAAATTAAGCATGGGGCAAGAAGGGTAGGAGATGGCCTAGATTGGCCATGTCTAGGGGAGAAAGGTTGAAAGTTATTTTACAATCTTATTCTGAAGGGGTTTAACATAAAGTTGGTCAGCCTTTTTAATTTTGGAATAAGATATATATGATCTTGGATTTACTGTAAGTAATTTTTCTCAAAGAATTGGGAAAAATAGAGGATTGAAATAATACTGCTGAATAGGAGTTGAGACAAACAGAAAACTTTTGGAAGGGCTTTTACAGTGAATGAACTGGATGGTCATAAGAAAGAGATTATAAGATGTCCAGGAATCCTTGCGAGCTCATATAAAATTAGAAAGCATCAGTCTGCCATTCCCACTTTATTGGAGAAGACAGGATAAATTTTTACCAAATTTTCTAGGTAAAATTAGGATAGTCTGCCTTAACTAAAAAATATGTGGCTCTTTTTAATGCTCAAAAAGTTACATTTAAGTATTTTACTCAATTTATACTTTTTTAATATTATTTTTATTTCTGAACTTTATGAATTTATTTGCCTACTCAAACATTTAAAATTTTTCAATCAAAAATTATAAATTACATATAGTCTTTTGCTTACATTTTATGGATTGAGAAAGTGAAGCCTCTGGGTGTTCATTGATTCTTTGAAGTGGATGTTTTAGTTTATTTGTTTGAATACATGTAAGAAATTCTGCCAGCAAAAATACCATCATGAAAATGAAGAAATCTGGATTGCCCAGTGCTAGTTCCTACCACCTCAGGAAAGCCAACTGGACACACCTCTTCCCAACTCCATGATTAATTACATTATGTTAGAAATTTAAAATTGGCCATGATGAGAGTATTTATACCCAGAAATTGGCAGAGCACACAGTACGAATCGGGAGTTTTCATCTCCTTCTTCCAGAAAGCCAGTTGTTAAAAAAGAAAAAAAGAAATAAAAGAAAGCAAGAAAGAAAGCCAGCTGTTAAATATTTACCAGCATACCACTGGCTCCACGTTAAAAAAAAAAATAGATTTTAAAAAAGTTGGGAGGGACAAAAAGAGAAGGAGGAGGAAAGGAGGGAGCAAGGGAAGAAGGACGTTGGTTAATTTCAAAAGTATGGAGAGTAAGTGCCAATGAACAAAGTTCAGCTAGTGCAAGAGCAAAAGAGATTGACATATACACAAAGAATCTTTAGTTCTGAACCAGAAAAGGCTTGCTTGCTCCTTTAAAAACAGCCTGGACTGTTGCAAAAATCTAAAGAGTAACTGGGCACCCACAGGAGTAGAAAGTCATCCTCAGAGTGACTGAAATTAAGACTTGAACTGGGTGGGCTTCTTGGCAGGATGGTATAAATCCAAAGCCAAAGACTTGACAGACCAGAAATGAATTAAAATAGCTTAAAAAGACAAAACAAGCACCAATTTAAAATGAATGTCAAATCAACCATGCTAAGGACCTAATACGTATTCAGTGTCTGATATTTATTCCATTGTTGATCTTTGAATAAAGGTATATGTTGTTCAAATGGGCAGGTCATATTGGACCCAATTTCAGAGCTATTTGGATCTATATAATGAAACATCTCCACTTAAGCTGTGATATGTTTATTAAGGAACAACATCCAGAAGTCAGATAGTTCAAAAATGACATCAGGACCTTTCAGTGTATATTTCAATTGGTTATGGAAAGGAAGAAAAAGGTAATCATCCCCAAGTAATACTGTTTCCTACGAACTACTATTTTTTTTAATCTTTTTTGCAGTTCCTAAAAATTACATTTCTACCATAACCGACCTGGTCACAACTGCAAAATCTCCATGTTATAGGTTACATGTCCCATGTTACACATTACTTGCAATTAAACCACCTCACAGGGGCTAAGTATGCCTGACAGAAGAGAGGCTCCACCAATTTTAATTCTAGTTCTGGCATTACTAAATATGTGACAGTGGACTCACTATTTAAGCTCTTAGGACTTCTATTTCCTCATTAATAAAATACCTAACTCATAGGATTACCCTGAGAGTAGATGAGTTTATGCATGTGAAGAGCATGGAACAGTGTATGGCATATAACAAATGCTAAATAAATGTTGGTTTTTATTATTTCACCACCTCAACACTAATATTGGTTTCTATGATATGGCTTTTTAATGATGATTATCTGTTTTATCAAGCAAACCCAAATATATGGTGAATCAGCATTATTTTATGGCTATCTTAATAACTCAGCTGCCCTGAAATGGAAAAAAAATGACCAATTTTGCAGATATACTTTTGTCAAAAGTACTTAGTTCTAGCAATTCTAATCTGTAATACATTTCTTTGGGACTCTATTAGCCATTATCATTGTTATGTGACTGTGTGCATTTATTATTTCTCTGATATCAAATTTTTCTTAGTCAAAGTAAGAGCCTAACACTGTTATGCTACATTGACAATTCCAAAAACTCAAAGATTTTTTTAAAATAAGGTCTATTTCTTATTAATGTTGCATGCCCACAATTGTTTTTGCAGCAACTCTGCCCCTCTCCCTTGCCTTTCCTGCAAGATCCAGAATTACAGAACTGTCCCTCTTTGGGTCTCAGGGCAATGGAAGAGAGAGAATATGGCTGACTATGACCTTACTTTTAAAACCTATGCACAAAGTGACACATGGCATTCCCAACCATTTCAATGGCCAATGCAAGTCACATAGCCATTCTTGAGCCAAACAGAGAAAGGATGTATAATTTTCCCATGGAGAGAGGCAGTGCATATCTTAAACAATAATATGATCTACAATTAAGACTTAGTGATGCCAGGAATCAGGTGTTATTTGGGCGGGGGCAGGGGGGGAGGGTGTTTTTTGTTTTTTAATTTGACTTTTTTCTGTGATTTTACTCTGTGCAGTTTTTGGCTGTAGTTAATGTTATTTTGTTTTTATTATTTCTTACCTGCATTATTTATTATGACCTAGAAAAGAAACTCTTACCTATATCCTGAAATTGACATTAGTGGCCCAATGGCACAGGATCCAAATATATGACAGTAGTCAAAATCTCCTCTTTCTTCTACACAATCTTTCTCTACCAGGTTGCTCCACTACTTCTATGACTAATAGTTCCAACCATATGTGTGCCACTGGCAGGAGACCTTATGGATGAATCATTAAAATCCTTAATATTTTGGGGCGCCTGGGTGGCGCAGTCGGTTAAGCGTCCGACTTCAGCCAGGTCACGATCTCGCGGTCCGTGAGTTCGAGCCCCGCGTCAGGCTCTGGGCTGATGGCTCAGAGCCTGGAGCCTGTTTCCGATTCTGTGTCTCCCTCTCTCTCTGCCCCTCCCCCGTTCATGCTCTGTCTCTCTCTGTCCCAAAAATAAATAAAAAACGTTGAAAAAAAAATTTAAAATCCTTAATATTTTTTGCTCAGAGGTGCAATAACCAGGATAACGACTAGATCAAGATGGAATTACACTAATTCTCTGACATAATTACCCACTTCCTTGGAGAATATTTTACTTTATTGATTCTAGGACTCAGGCTTGTTTTTATATCTTAACATCTCTTATATTGGAATCCATCCTTAAATTACCATCAGAAAGCTTTATACAATATTAATAATTTTTTTATTTCTTGGTTATATAAAAATTATGATGCATTTAATATTACTTCACTTCTTAAATTCAATGAAATATGGTTCTTATTAATATATATCTCAAGTTTGATTGGTACTAACATGTTGAGCGCCTTGCCTGATAAGTTATGATGCTGTGAACCACCCTTCCCTGGAGGCTGCTGCCCCAGTTCCCTTGTGACAGCCAGTGGGACTGGTCTATGAAGAAGCCATCCTGAGCATTCATACACTGGCACTAATAGCACCCGTTCTGTTAACAAGGTGGCTTAATGAATGACAATTTTTTTTTCCTTTTTCCAACTTTTATTGTTAGAAGTTTCAGATCTTCACAAAGTTTGAAAGAACAGTACAAAGCACACCCATTTACCCTCTTACTACATTTGCCTTCTGTGTGTGTGTGTGTATGTGTGTGTGCGTGTATGTATGATTTATTTTGCAAAAACACTTGAAAGTAAATTGTAGACCTATCACATCATTCTGAAGCTTTCAACATTCATCTCTTACATATAGACCATCATCATACCTAAAAACTTAATTACCCATAATATCATCTAACACCACCCATATTTAAATTTATATGGGTGCCTAAAATGCCAAATATCCAACAGAAGCCCTCTGAACTTCACTCCTCCAGTCCATCCAAATAATTTCATAAGCTCTAATTTCCTGCATTTGTCTATGCTTGAAACTCTTTTTTTAAATGGTTCTTTATTTTTGAGAGGGAGAGAGAGAGTGCGAGTGTGGGAGGGGTAGAGAGAAGAGACACAGAATCCGAAGCAGGTTAAAGGCTCTGAGCTGTCAGCACAGAGACTGATGCAGGGCTCAAACTCATGAACGGTAAGATTATGACCTGAGCCAAGTTGGACGCTTAACTGACTGAGCCACCCAGGCACCCTGTCTATGTTTGAAATTCTTAAGAGAACATTTTATTTCTTCACTGGACCCAATCTGAAATACACAGAAATTGAATCTCAAATACACAGAAATTGAAAAGAAAACAACAAAAGGTTGTACCACAGTAGTCCCAAACATAGAGAGCTAAATTATTTTGGAATTTTAATAAATTAGTTTGCATAAGTGGATATTATGCAGGAATATGGAAATTAGGATGCATATGAGATATAATAGCAGTAATGATACCAATCCTAATGTGACTCTTTAGTCAGGACTCTTCATTGGGGAAAAAAGGGCCCTCCATCCAAATATAATAAGATAAATATTACGATTGTCTTTTAAAAATAATCTGTAAGTTTTCTTGACATTATACTTCAGAGGCTAACACAAATGAGTGAACATACCCAAGAGTGGTGTTACTCACCTTTTCTATAATGTCAGCACTACTCTTCTGGGGAAACAATGGATTAGCTCTTCTACAAAACATGCTCCCTTGAGTTCAGCAAAATAATACAGGACAGATTTTCAATTTAGCAGCTTCAGAAACATTTTGTGAAAGTTACAAAAAAAAATCCTTTCCCATGGTGCTCACTTGCCTAAATGGAAGCATCTGTTCTGAAGATTAGTGCATCCTGGAAAAGCTCAAGGGAAAGTATGTCACTTTCCTTCTATGAAACCCAAGTATTAACCACCTGCATGTTCCCAAGGCCTCCAACATTTTAGAGTCATAACTTCCTCCTTTACTTTTTCAACAAGCCTTCCTTCAAATACTGACTGGAGAGCTGAAGAGCCCCAACTTTTCCTTGGAGGATTATTAAGGAATTGCATTGCACCTATATGCCCCTCTCTCTGGTTTCCTGCTTTACCTGAGAGTTCAATTGCTCTCTCGTAATGATTTGCACCCCATGGAACCTACTCACCTCTTGCACAGCTCAACTAGGTAGACTTTTGACTTTTTTTTATTTATCCCAAGGAGAACAGAGAATTTTGCTGAAATTGTTAACAGAAAAGAACTTAAGCATAGAAAAAAAGAAACAGTGCAAAATTTAATATTAGCCATTTCTGTTTCTGAAGCCCCTCTTCATTACTCTCTACAGGGAATTTTTCTTTTTTGGGGGGGAGGGGCGGGTAGGATGGGAGGTGCCCTCACCCTCATAGTCTAGTATTGCTATCAGGTCGCCTTAAGAACTTCTCTGCACCGGCCCTTTCCCATAACCCCCCTTTTTTCTCATTCTCTAGTCTCCCCATACATCTTCTTCTCACTCCCAAACTCCTAGTATTTATCTTATTATTTATGACAGAAAGTAATTTTATTTTCACTGTTGCAGCCCTAATCCATCAATATGAAATTCTGGCCTCACTTTTCCCAACCAAACGACAGTTAAAGTATTCTCCAACACTTAAAAGTCACCTTCTCTAGAGCTTCTCTCTTATGACATTAAGAAATTCATGACCAGTTAAGAATAGATCCTGCTTCGTGAATATCAATGTCTTAACCATGTTGAGGCAAAAGAGTAATATTTTACCCCACAAAATGAGAAATGTAGGAATGATCATTCAGCTCCAAAATGCCCCAAGTGCCCCCACAGTGCCCCGAGCTCTTTTACCTTTTTAACAACACAACACTTTTAGCATGTGTCTCTTTCCCTCATGCTTATAATATGACGTTCCATGTCCAAGCAGGAAGAGCAAATGATTTTAAAAAAAAAAAAGGAAAAAGGAAATACAGAAAAAGAAATCAAGAAAATGAGAAAGCTAAAGGGACAAGTCAGCCAAGTCTACTTTTAAAACAACTTTCTAGAAGCCCCATCCAAAGATACCTGCTTCTATTTCATTGGCTAGACTTGTATCCACTACTCTACAAGGGTGTGTACAAAGTTGGGGTTCTGTAAATAAAAAAGAAGAGAATTAATATTTGGTAGGCAATCAGAAATGTCCAGGAGCTGAGCTAACACAGAGATCACACAAATTCAAATATTACCAAGTAGCAAGCTCACTTACATGCTGTAAAGGATTCGAGCTAACAAAAGTCTCGGAGGAAGCAGAGAGAGGGCTGAAATATCAAGAGCAGATCCCCAGGTTATTTCCACCATACATTCCCTCTGGTCCAGAATAGAGGAGATCTCTATGTGAGATTCACAGAAACACTTCACACAAAGGGAGTATTTAAATTATGAAGCAAGTCCACTTCACACCCCAGAGAGATATATCATGCTCCTCACATCCTGATTAGAACAGGTCACCTGCTCTCTCTCTGCCTCCTTCTCCTGGTTATTTTCTCCACCAGGATGCTTTCATTTCTTCTTCCCCGTCTACAGCCAGTTTCTCCTTTTTTGTGTAGATAAAGCGATATAACCATTTTCTTTTAGTTTTGATTTTTTTTTTTTAATTAGGTAGGATAAAGTTCTTGGGTTCTTTGCAAAAAAATCTGTTGCACAAAATGTAATAAAATATGTATTCTCTGCATCTTAAGCACGCTCCCTCAGAGTCACAAGATTTTTTCTTCCTTTATATCTACAAAGTAAGTCAACAAATTTATGGGCGTCTGCTAACTGCCATTTATTGTTCAAAGCACTGGGAATCTAAAAATGGATGAGAACTTGTCCTTGCCCTGGAGGAGCTCACTGTTTGGGGGATGAGATAGATTCATAAATACACTATCACAGAGCAGTGTGGAAAGTTCTAGGATAGCCATATTCCTAGGGTACAAGGCATGCTGAATTTGGCAAGTAATCTAGCCAGAAGCTTAAAAAGAAGGGTAGATTAGTACTCCTTTGCTGAATCTTAAAGGTGAACGGGAGGTTGAGAGACTCCAAGCAGAAGTAACACATGAAGAAAATGGAAGAAACTTCTGGTGTGTGTAGAGAACAACAAGGCAATTTGTGGTTATTAAAACATAAATTGTGAGGCAGATAGTGCTGAGAGACGCACTTGGAGAGGGCTTGGATCAGATCACGGAGGACCTCATAAACCATCTTAAAAACCTTTAGCTTGATCCTGCAATTGATGGTGAGCTTTTGAAGACTTTTAGAGTAGAGAGTGACAGTATCACAAGTACATTTTCGAGCTGGCTCTAGACTGAAACATAGATGAGAAATAGGGATAAGACCAGAGCCAAGAAAACTGGATTAAAGGCTGCTATGATAACCCAGGCAAGAAGTGGTAAGGACCTAAATAAACATGGCATAAGAGAAATAATGTGTTTATTCATTTAATGAATATTGATTGAACATGCACTGTGTTGCAGGCACAATTACAGGCAGAAGGTCATAAAAGTGAGCAAAACAAACAGAAATCCCTACCTTCACAGAATTTATCAGGTAATGTGAAAGTTTTTCCAGATCTGTGGATTAATACATAGTGATTGACTTATGTAACCAAAGGCACATATAAGATTTTTGGCCCAGACTAAAAATATAGTCTTTGTCCAAAGAAAAAAAAGGAAACAGGAAGTCCAGATCCTCATTCACATGGTCTCTAAATCTTCAAGGGCTTTTTCTTATAGATATTAATTAAATGAAACCCACCTCATCAATGCACCTTTCTGGTGAATATAAATAACTTCCGCTGATCTCTGCAACATTTTAACATTTTCACCATTTGGAAATACAGCTGTTGCTGCTCAGCTTGCTTTTTCTCCGCAGCTTTGATGGTGCAGTAATGTCAGAATGTGACATTATTGCTTACCCAGGCTATGCACTAATGATTCCATTTTTCATAAACAGTGGGGCTTAGTAACCTTTGGGGACCACTTTCAAATTCTTGTACATCCACAAACACTGTAATTTGTGAGACATCTGTTACTCTAGGCTCTAATTTTGAAGGAAACCTCCTCAGAATATATTTTTACTAACTCAGGAAGTTTTTTTTTTAAATAGTATTACATATTTGCCTCATTGCTCTGCTTTACACACTGTATATACGTGAGCATCGAGAAACTGCAAGTACTTTATACTGTCAACTAAGGTTAAACTACTTGCGGGAGTAAAGTCTGCCAGGGAATTATGTATAATAGCAATTTTCCCCTCACCAACACTTGGCAAAGGAACTTTTCCCTACATTTTCTATTCTGGTCAGGTAACTCATTTTTTTTCCAGTGTTTGTTCTTTCACTAGCTTGCTAGATGACCATGATAAAGAAAATGTATCACCTCCATGGATATATTTCCTAATTCGGAAATGGAGAGAATTGAATGACAAAATTTCCCCTAACAAGGCGATTCTAGATTTTTTAATTCATAAGACCAGTTTCACAGCAGACATTGAATTCCAAATAAATAGACAAAAGGATACAGGTGTCTCCCCATCCATTTTTTTTTAATTTTTTTTTTAACGTTTATTTATTTTTGAGACAGAGAGAGACAGAGCATGAACAGGGGAGGAGCAGAGAGAGAGGGAGACACAGAATCTGAAACAGGCTCCAGGCTCTGAGCTCGAACCCATGGACCGTGAGATCATGACCTGAGCCGAAGTCGGACGCTTAACCGACCAAGCCACCCAGGCGCCCCTCCCCATCCATTTTTTAAAAGTTTGCGCTACATCACTTTACTTTTACAAAAGACCTACATTAGTACTACCTGTTTTTGTTAACCAAAAGAAATCTGAAGAGGATTGTCACTTTTAGGAAAAAAGACAAAAGGCAAAAATAGCATTCATTGTTTGTTTTGCAGCAGAGCTGTTCTAGAGGCACATACACCAGGAAGGGCTGAGGTGGCCCTGCCAAGCTCCTTCCCCAGGAACTACACTCAGCACCTCAACATCAAGCTGCCATGGTGTTGAACTGTGTGAGCATCTGTGCTTTGTCTTGATTTATTTCACGCATCTGTTAACAAGATTTGTCATAAGGTATCAGAAAAGCCTAAGAGAGGTTATTTGGGGGGCCTGGGAATGCTCAAAATTTTTCCATATAAATTAATGGTGATTGCTTCTTAACTTTATAGCATTTTGGCCTACAAAAGGTTTCATTGCAATACTCTACATTCAGATAGCAGGGGAGACCTGTATTATTCAAAAATAAATAAATGTCTTAATTAAAATATCTAAATCAGACAACACATATCCCAGAGTGCTTAGGCAATGTACCAAAATAATCTCAAGATGGCTGGAAGTAATTTTTTTCGTATTATAGATAACAAATATTGCTACCAGAATACTGTAGACACGAAAAGTTCTCATTTTCAAAAATAGGTGGAGGTGAAGGCACTGGCTCTTTGACAACTAATTTCCTTCATGGTTATTAGACATTTATATCTTTCCATCCCTTTAAGGAGTTAATTCAGGTAACATATCGTCTGGAAAATCGTCCATTTAAGGAGTTTTCTTATTTATTAGCATAGATTTTTGAAAACTGTTTATTGTAACTCTATTAATTATTTCTCTACTGGTGGATCATTCCTTCTTCTCAGCCTTAAATCTATGTATTTGTGTTTTCATCTCTTCCTAGCTACACCCTTGATGAAGGTAAGTGGGAAGTTACCCATTTGACTGGGTTTTGTTACTATTGTTTAACTGCCTTATATCAATTCTACTATTTTTTTCTATTTCTAATTTATGCTTTGATTTATGTTTTTATCATTATTGATTCATTTCTTTCTTTAGCTTTCCTTGGATGTATTTGTTCAACTTCCTATACTGAATGCTTAATTATTTTCATTTTCTTTTCCTTAAGTTGTTGTATATAGTATTCTCAATCTTGTGAGAGGAAAGATTCTGCAACTTCAGGTTTTATTTTCTATTTGACCCAACAGTTGGTTAAATGAAAGCTATTGTTTCTTTTTTTTTTTTTTAGTTTATTCATTTATTTTGAGAGAGAGAGAGAGAGAGAGAGCAAGCAGGGAAGGGGTAGAGAGAGAAAGAGAGAGAATCCCCAGTAGGCTCCACACTGTCAGCACCACAAACTGTGAGATCATGACCTGAGTTGAAATCAAGAGTCAGACACTTAACCGAATGAGCCCCCCAGGTGCCCCAAAAGTTACTGTCTCACTTGTTTTTTCTTTTGCTAGGTATATCTGGTTTTACTAGTTTACTTTCAGAAATTCAAAGATTTACTAAATTGCTTTTCTACTTTCTGGAATTTATTGAGATTTCCTTTGTGGGTTCAGGGGAGTTTTGAAAAGGTAGAGCCTCAATAGTATATAAATTTTTATAGCATCTCTATTAATTATTAGGAATACTATCTCCTTCGTTATTGGATTGTGGATTTCTCAATATGTTCAGGGTGAAAGAAATACGAAAAATATCTGGGTAAGACTTATCAAGACAAAAAAGAAAGGACTCAAAAAAAATAATAAGAAGCCCACAAATGAGAGAGGAGAATTAACACCACAGAAATACAAACAATTATAAGAGAATATTATGAAAAACTATATGCCAACAAATTGGACAACCTAGAAGAAATGGATAAATTCCTAGAAATATATAAAATACAAAAACTGAAAGATGAATAAATAGATATTTTGAACAAATCAATAATCATTAAAAAACTGAATCAGTCATCAATAAACTCCCAAAAAAAGTCCAGAACCAGATGGCTTCACAGGTGAATTTTACCAAACATTTAAAGAGGAGTTAATATCTATTCTTCTCAAACTATTCCAAAGCACAGAAAAGGAAAGAAAATTTTCAAATTCATTCTATGAGGCCAGCATTACCCTAATACCAATATCAGATAAATCCACCACAAAAAACTATAGGCCAATATTTCTGGTGAACATAGATATAAAAGTCCTCAACAAAATACTAGCAAACATACATTTACATTGTTGGATTCATAAATCCAATACATTTAAAAAAATAATTCACCACATCAAGTGGGATTTATTCCTGGGTTGCATGGGTGGTTCAATATTCACAAATAAATCAACGTGATACATTTCATCAATAAAAGAAATAAGAACCATATGATCACTTCCATAGATGCAGAAAAAAATTTGACAAAGTACGACATCCATTCATGATAAAAACTCTCAACAAAGTAGGTGTAGAGGGAACATACCTCAACATTATAAAGGCCATCTATGAAAAACCCATAGCTAACATAATCTTTAATGGAGAAAAATCAAGAGTTTTTCCCCTAAGGTCAGGAATAAGACAAGGATGTCCATTTTCACCACTTTTATTCAACATAGTACTGGAAGTTCTAGCCACAGCAATCAGACAACACAAAGAAATAAAAGGCATCCAAATTGGTAAAAAAGAAGTAAAACTTTCACTATTTGCAGATGACTAGACAATATATATATATAGAAAACCCAAAAGACTCCACCAAAAACTGCTACAACCAATAAGTGAATTCACTAAAGTCACAGGATACAAAATCAATGTAGATAAATCTGTTGCATTTCTATACACCAATAATGAAGCAGCAGGTAGAAAAATTAAGAAAATAATTCCATTTACAATTGCACCAAAAATAGTAAGATACCTAAGAATAAACCTAATGAAAGAGGTGGAAGACCTGTACTACAAAAACTATAAAACACTGATGAAAGAAATTGAAGATGACACAAAGAAATGGAAAAACATTCCATGTTCATGTACTAAAAGAACAAATATTGTTAAAATGTCTACACTATGCAAAGCAATTTGCAAATTCAATACAATCGCTATTAAAATACTAACAAAATTTTTCACAGAACTAGAACAAACAATCCTAAAGCCACAAAAGACCCTGAATAGCCAAAGCAATCTTGAAAGAGAAAAGCAAAGCTGGACACATCACAATTCCAGACTCAAGTTATATTATAAAACTATCGTAATGAAAGCAATATGGTGCTGGTACGAAAATAGACACATAGATCAGTAGAACAAGATAGCAAACCCAGAAATAAACCCACAATTATATGGTTAACTAATCTTCAACAAAGCAGGAAAGAATATCCAATGGAAAAAAGACAGTCTTTTCAACAAATGATAAAACAGCAACATGCAAAAGAATGAAACTGGACCACTTTCTTATACCACAAACAAAAATAAAGACCTAAATGTGAGACCTAAAAGCATAAAAATTCTAGAAGAGAACACAGGCAATAACCTCTTTGACATCAGCCATAGCAACTTTTTTCTAGATCTATCTCCTAAGGCAAGGGAAACAAAACTCTTGGGACTTTATCAAAATAAAAATCTTCTGCACAATGAAGGAAACAATCAACAAAACTAAAAGGCAACATACAGAATGGGAGAAGATATTTATAAATGACATATTTGATAAACAGCATCCAAATTATATAAAGAACTTACACAACTCAACACCCAAAAAACAAATAATCCAGTTAAAAAAATGGCCAGAAGACATGAACAAATATTTCTCCAAAGAAGACATGCAGATGGCTAACAGCCTGAAAAGACGCTCACCCTCACTTACCATCAGGTAAATGCAAATCAAAACTACAATGAGCTATCACCTCACAACTGTCAGAATGGCTAAAATCAACAACACAAGAAACAAGTGTTGGTGAGGATTTGGAGAAAGAGGAATCTTCCTCCACTGTTGATAGGAATGCAAACTGGTGCTGCCACTGTGGAAAACAGTATGGAGGTTCCTCCAAAAGTTAAAAATAGATCTACCCGAATACAAAAAGACTAATTCAAAGGGATATACATACCCTGATGTTTAGAACAGCATTTTTTACAATAGCCAAAGTATGGAACAGCCCAAGTGTCCATTGTTTGATGAATGGATAAAGAAGAAGTGATATAGAGATTATATATATGTATATATATATATATATATATATATATATATATATAAAGAGAGAGAGAGAGAGAGGGAGGGAGAGAGAGAGAGAGAGGGAGAGAGAGAGAGAGATATCATATATATATCAGCCATAAAGTTGCCATCAGTTGCTATGGCTGATGTCAACAGTACCATTCAGCCATAAAAAAGAATGAATCTTGCCATTTGCAACAACATGGATAGAGCTAGAGAGTATAATGCTAACTGAAATAAGACAGTCAGAGAAAGACAAATACCATATGATTTCACTCATAGGTGGAACTCAAGAAACAAAACAAATGAGGATAGGGAAGAAAAGAGAGAGACAAACAAAGAAACAGATTCTTAGCTATAAAGAACAAACTGATAGTATCAGAGAGGTTACCAGAGCGTGGGAGAATGGGTTAAATGGTGATGGGGATTAAGGAATGAACTTGAAATGAGCTGCTAAGTGTTGTATGCAAGTGTTGAATCACTATATTATACACTTGAAACTAATATAACACTGTACATTAACTAATTGGAATTAAAATAAAAACTTATAAACAAATAAAATAAAAATCTCTGGCTACAATTGTTATTTCTTTTGATCTCCTGTTTTCTAAAGTCGTGTATATATATATATAGATAGATAGATGCTTTGTTATTTACCGTCACTATGAACAGTGCAAAAATGCATTTAATTTTACCACCTCTCCCTCCCTTTTTCTTCCAGTTTTGGTGACAAGTCCTGGAACATTTTCCCTGGCAAACTATAACTGAATTATTAATAATTATTAATTATTTCACTATATGGCTTTGTTCAAGAGTTATAATCATAAAAGTTAATTTTGTAACTATGATTTAAAAATTTTAACTGTAGTAATTATGTTTTTAAAAATTAATTTTTACCACCAGGATTTTCTTTCCACAGTTTCAATCTTTTGCTTGAATAGAGTATGCATTCAAGTAGATTTTTCATGTAGGCTACATAGGATATAGAGTTGAAGAGTCTTTGTATATTTAGAAATATCTTTCTGTTGCCTTGACATATTAATGACAATTTGGCTGGATGTACCTTCTGTGGGTGAAATCTATTCTTCCTCCAAATTCTGGAAATATTTTTCATCTGTTCTCTTGCATACAAAGTCTCTTAAATTAATTAATTCTTCTGTGTTTATATTTCTATTATTCCTACTTTAACATTTAACATTTAATAATTTCACTAGGTGTGCCTTAGTCTTCAATCATCTTTATTATCTTTCTAGGGAATATAATGCATACTTATTGTTTGCATCCCCCTCCCCCCAAGATCTGTCCCCTCTTTTGCTGACAATAGAATTAATTCATTTTTTTCCTCACACCAATCCATATTGTTTTATGTGAAGCTCAAACCCCAAACCAGGGGTAGAGCATATAAACCAGTCTTAGGTCAAGTGATACATCATCACCTTGCCTCAGTGATTGGTTCGCTCACAGTGTGTGAACCTCACCATGTGATTTCTCCTCATCGCCAGGTTCACTTGCCACAATGTATTAAAGAGACGTGCACTAATTAAAGCATTACCTGCACTTTGCATTGATTCCTCATCCTACCACATGAAAGAAATAATGGCTCCTGATATCATCTTCAATTTGGGGGCAAATATATTGTCCTGCTTGCCATGATCTTTGGGTATTATATACAGTTCTTTCCTAATTTTAGGACAAATATTCCTTTCTCTGAGTATTAGGGAGTTTTTTGCTTGTTTTGTTTTGTAGATGAAGAATTGCAAAAACATTCTGTGGAGAAAAAAAAATCACTTTTTATTTCTGAAAATTAAAAAATCAAACAAGGCTATGTCCTATTATAGAAAGCCCCATATTAGCTATTACTTTTTTTCTAGCCAAAAATGTTCAGTTACTTAAACATCCTATTCTCAGGTTACCATTTTTTTTCATAGAAAGTGTTTTTGATGAAGCTACTACTTCTTCCTTAAGAAAGATAATGTTTTTCTTTCCCCTGAAGTAAACATGTGAAGTTTAATTCAAGAATCTATTTCCTTCTTTATTAGCTAATTCTTTTTTTTCTTTTTTTTCTTTTTTAAAAAAATTTTTTTAACGTTTATTTATTTTTGAGACAGAGAGAGACAGAGCATGAATGGGGGAGGGTCAGAGAGAGGAGACACAGAATCTGAAACAGGCTCCAGGCTCTGAGCTGTCTGCACAGAGCCCGACGCGGGGCTCGAACTCACGGACCGCAAGATCATGACCTGAGCTGAAGTCGGCCGCTTAACCGACTGAGCCACCCAGGCGCCCCTAGCTAATTCTTTATTATTAGTTTATTAACAAAATAGCTGCCACTAATATAATTTTAACCTGCATTTTCTTAGTGAAATGGACACTTGTTGGCTTTTGGAATAGATACCATTCATTCACCATCATGTTGATGACAGTGGCTAGTTTTCACTTAAGGGATTTCACTCCTCCCTACTTTCAGTCCTTTGACCATCCTGCAAGATCTAAATGTGGTATTTGACCTAGGATGGGCACATGGTTATGTAGGAATGTGCCAGTGGTTACACAGGAATGATGTTATGAGCTGAATTGTATCCTGTCCCCATCCCCAGCAAAGTCATATAGTGAAGTCCTAACCCCTAGTAACTCAGAATGTGACTGTATTTGGAAAGAGTAAATATCTAAAAAAAGTAAATAAGATTAAATAAAGTCATTAGGGTGGTCCTCATTCCAATATGACTTGTGTCCTTATAAAAAGAGGAGATTAGAACACAAAAACAGAGAGACGACCATGGGAAGACACAGAGAAAAGCTGGTCAATTGCAAGCCAAGAGAGAGGCCTCAGAAGAAGCCAGATCTGCTAACTCCTTGAACTTGGACTTTTAGCTTCCGGAAATGAGAGAAAATAAATTCCTGTTGCTCAAGCCATCCAGTCTGTTATAGTAGGCCACTAATACAAACAGGTATGTGACTCCTCAAATCAATCAGAACCAATAAGATTCAATTCTGGAAATGGATGTTTTTCACTACTGCATTTGAAGCTAAGTGAACTCAAGATGAGGGTTGCTGCAGCCCTCTTGTCACGATGAGGCTAGACCTACCAGAGAATGTAACCAACAAAGAGGAAGTGGTACTAACAGATCAAATAAATGAGAGAAGTACAGTATTGTCATTTGATTCCCCAAGATCAAGCAAACTTGAAGCCACCTCTACTCATGGACTTTTCAATTTTGCGAGTCAATAAAAATCCATGTTTAAGTATTAGAAATTGAATTTTCTTTCCTCACAGCCAAAAGAGTCCTAATTAAGAACTTAACATCCAAAAATTATAAGCCAAGATTTGTCCAAAGTTACAGATTGTTTTGTTTTGGTTTTTTGTTTTTTTCCTAAACAGCAATTGCTTTAAAATGATACAGTCCTATGGAAAGATGTCATGGTCCCTTTTTATAGGAAAAAAAAATCAGATAAAATAATAACAAAATATTTTATAGGAAAATGTCTTGAAATATCTGTCTGTTCTATAAGTCATTTCCTCTGGAAAGTGAGATTGATTTGGGGTAGATAGATTTCAGGAGTCTATACCACATTTTATTTACTGCTTCACTGTTCTTACACCAAACATCCTTTGAAACAGATTTTGAAATAATAAGAATTAAAATTTATAAAGAAAAATGAAGCAGTTCTGGAATTCTGAGCGTTGACTCCGTGTTTATTTCACTTTCATATCTTTGAGTATATCTGTGCACACACTTGTAAACTGGGGTAACTGCCTACAAGAGAAAACGGGTTAACATATTATATGCCAAAAGCCTACGGGAAAATAATTAGACATGAGGACTGGATCCTGATGGAAGATGGCTTATTTCCCCAAGCTACTCTGGGTCTCCCTCTCTTTACCACAACCTGTACAACACCAGCAGTCCCCCTTCCCTGTGTAGTTATTCAAGCGAGGTATCAGTCTGCACAGCCGATCAAGCAAGCAATATCCATTCTGAACCCTCTGTTGCTAATGTATTGACTTTCTTATTCCACACCACTCACTAAGCAGACTAGACAACAAGAGGTAAGTCACCTCTGCACCCAGGATGTGCCTGCAGGATAATAGCAATTTTAATCCCTGCATCAAGCAATCCTCAGAACTCCTATGACCGGCTTAAAAAAAAAAAATCAGAATATTAGTCACCCATCTCTCAAGTCTCATTGTGAAGAGTTTGGTGAAAGTAAATACTCTTATAAGAATTTATTAGTAGAAATGTTTTTCCTCAACAAGTTCAGCAATAAAAAAAGTCACAATGATAATGTTACGTATGTTCCTATCTTTCTGTCATCTGAGAAAATTATGTTTTATTTGATTATCAGATTGTAATGGCTGAAGAAACATCGAGACAATATCTGTTTAAAAGGATGCAAATTTTCTGTAAAATTCAGTTTATTCTGCTTCTGTCTTGTGGCCATATAACTTCTCAGGATCTCAGTTTCTTCCTTAGTAAAAATACCATTGTCATGATGATAAAATTAAATAACTTATTCAAAGTCTTAGAACATTACAGACCCTCCAAAATAGTAGCTCTTATTACTGAGAAAAGGCCAGGTGAGATAACAGTGCCTACCAGAAGAGAGTAAGAAAGGGCTCTCCCATTCAGAACATCCAGAACCTCCAGGATCCTCCCTGTTTACTGAGGCCTGAAGGAATCACTAAGCTCAGCTGTGAAGAAGGAAAAAAGCAAAAAGGAGAAAACCAGGTGGACGTAGACACAAACATGACTTAATTGCAAGAAGTAACACCTTTTCTTTTTCTGAGTTTTATAATTGCCTAAATTACCTATTTCACTCAAAATAGCCTGTCAACCCTAGCATCCCTGCAGGGGATAATAAAGACCTCTTTAATGACGCATAGCTATCTGCTGGCAATGCTTAGGTATTCCTAAGAAATACCACACAAATAATTTTTACTTTATGCAAATACCCAAATATGTCCACAAGTTAGTTCACTCACAACCCAAAAATCATCACTCCACTGTCAGAACATGGAGGTGGCCCAATACACATAAAGAAATAAAAGGAGTAAAACAGATAGCTGATCAAATGATATCAAAATATCAGCCTTTTATTGTAAAGAAGTATATCAAAGGCCACTTCACAGCTTAATACAAGAGCTACATAGCCTTGCTAATTGAACCCACGGCCAGGCAGATTTCCCTTATCCAATCACAGGCATTCCTGGATAAGAGCAGCACAGAGGGGCAGAAGAGAACCCCTCCATGAAGACAGCCTTATTATAAGAGAAAAGAAAGGGGGCTGAACTGTGCATGCTCGCTTGATCCTTCCCAAATTTATATAAGTTATAGTAGTCGCCCCTTATCTATGGGGGATCCGTTCCAAGACCCCCAGTGGATGCCTGAAACCGCGGATAGTATCGCACCCTATATGCTGGTTTATCCTATAAATACATACCTATAATAAAGTTCAATTTCTAAATTACACACAGTAAGAGATTAACAATCACTAGTAATAAAATAAAACAATTAGAACAATATACTATAATAAAAGTTACATGTCTCTCTCTCTCTCAAAATGTCTCATTGCGCTGTACTCACCCTTCTCGAGCTGATGTGAGATGATAAAATGCCTGCGTGATAAGATGACGTCAGGGGAATGACGCAGGCGTGTGACGTAGCCTCAGGCTACTCCTGACCTTCTGCGGATTCCAGATGGAGGATCGTCTTCCTCCTGACCAGCGCTGACCACAGGTAATTGAAACCTCCGAAAGTGATACCACATGTAGGTGGGACCTTCTGTATTTCTGGGACAGGGTGAAAGGGGTGGAGCGAGGCCAGCATTGCCCCTAAATTGCCGAAACTAGAAGAGTTCTCTAAACCGAGTTCTCTAAATCGGAAGAAATTTTCGGGAACGAGGGAAGAAATAGTCTCTCCCCCGCCCCCACCCGGTATCTACAACCAGAAAATAAACCGAAAGCCCTAAGTAATGCAAGGCCATATTACATTAATCTATTGCCAAGTAGTAGGATCAATTCCTAAAAGGTGTCCTGTTTAACAAAAGTTAAAATTCTATTTAAGCATAGCTTGAGGCATAAAAGTTCTGGAAGGCATCTGGATCCCAAGCAAAGCATATAATAACTGTCTCCAGTAGAACATCTCTCACCTGAATCATAATCTAAATCATTCAAGGCATACTGTTGCGGTGCGTTATGTCTCTAAAGGGCTAGACAAATCTCTTCTCCTAATTAGTTTGAAACAAATTAAGGAATGCACACAGATGCCAGATAGGAATTAAAATACCTGCTTTTCTACCAGTAGAGATGCAATAGAGACTATGGCTTGGACCTGCGTTCAAAATTAAGCTTCTCACTCATTTTCTGCAAAACTGGACCAGCCACCCCAAATTGCCAGTGCCCTCTGCACAGGAACAGAGCCTGCCCAAGTAGGTGTCGGTTTGGAGGCAGAGAAATGGCAGGAGAAGAAAGAAAATTCCAGTGTTTTCACTCAGTGAGAGAAGTAAGATAGGTCATATTGTTAAAGGGATGCTTACCTCTGTATTTCACTGTCAGCAGTAAATGAACACATGATGGCAAATCCTTGCCATCTCACCAAGAGATAAATCATTCCTCTTTGTACATGAAGGAGTTAGCAAAAAGTGAAAGAGAGTATAGATGCCCCTACCTCATATTTTCAAAAGTGTAGAATGTGGAAAGAAGGAAAAAGTCATCTTCCTTACATATTTCTGTGATCTGCAAAGTCAGATTCTGGTGTAAGCATTGCCTTTTGTGTCGGGTGTAAATTTTAGTCTGTATTTTAGCGTGTGCAAGAAATAGAACTTGTTTGTTTTTTTGTGTAACTCATCCTAATTCTTTTTATAAGGGGAAAGTAACCATTTTCACAATTTGCTCTCGTCCCACTTTACATATGCTAATCTGGATTAATTACCAAGAGTTCCCTTTTTCACCTTCAAAAGTGTCCTTATTTGGGGGTGCCCAACTGGTTCAGTCAGAAGAGCATGTGACTCTTGATCTCAGGGTAGTGAGTTCAAGCTCCATGTTGGGTGTAGAGATCACTTAAATAAAGTTTTTTTTTTTTTAAAGTACCCGTATCTGAACTATAAATGATATAGGATTCATAATAAGAAGCCTATTCTAATGGGTGGTAGAAACTTACTCCCAGTCAATCCAGAGGGGATCTCTTACCCTGGTGGCACAGGAGTGGGGACTTGGCCTCACATGGCAGCAGGGCATTGAGAGAGGAAGGAATCAGATCAGGGTGAGCAGCTTGCTCCTCTGGCTTCTGTGTGGACCTCTAGTCTTGTCCACACAGAAGTATCTCAGGTGTCAGCTGATACAGACTGCAGCTTCTTAGGTCTCACTCCTGTCCAAAAGCATCTCCAGGATTGAGCTCCATTACTTCAGGTGCAGGGGAGTCACCATGAAACTACCCACACCAAACTGGCATAAGGGAAATTAAGAAGTTAATGCCCTCTGTCACTTTCACACTTCTCTCTGGCACACTGAAATCAGTCTTCTGCTCTTATGTCACCCTGGTGCCACAATAGACCCAGCTTCCTTGCTTGGGAATCATTCTACTACCCTTGCCTCTCACCAGGACACGTGAAATTTTGTAAAAACTATCCCCCAGGTCTTGCCGTTTCCTTGGGCTCCATCAGGAAACAGGCACGACATGCCCTTGCTTCTGTCAGGGCCCACCAGATCATCTGGGGGTTTGTACTGACTGCACCCACTCCCAGCAGAGTTTGGCCCAAGAAGGAAACACAGGATCTACTAGTAGGTGGTCAATTAGTAGAGTTATTATCTTTATCATGATCTGTTATTAAGTCTCCACTTCATCATCTACCAAAAAGTATGATAAAATCTATTTTCTCAGTTGTAGTGAAGTTCAAAGAGGTCAGCATTTATCAAAAGCAAATTACAATGTATATTTAAATACTGTTTTCCTTCTGTGAATTCTTTGAGGCAAGTAACCATGTTTTAGTCTTCATTTTTGTCCGTACCATGTCGCTAGTACACAGTGAGGTCAAACAACATTTTCAGTAAAAAGATCACCTAAAACATATAAAACAAGCTTATGAGTGAAAACATTTCCCATCAACATAAGCAGGAATGATGTCATGTAGACATTTATAGTCCCAAGAATTGAATACAGTGATAAAGATATAATAGGAAAGTAGTAAATATTTTTGGGGTGATTGATTTATTTTATCCCAATATGCTTAACTGGCCATCTCTGGTGCTTGAAACAAGAATAGGACTTCAAGAATGCCTAATTTGTCTTGTAGAAACAATGAAAACATCAAGTTCAGAAAATCACTATAATATTTAAGAAGTGTTATTGCCAGATAGGAAATATATTAAGTTAAAACTATGTCAAGGAGAACAAAAAATACAGGTGCAAAGGGAAAAAAGGAAATAAATTTCTCTATCACATTTCAGAAAAGTCATGCTGGTGGCTCTGCTTTATAAACTCATTCAAGGACCCAGGTTCTCAGGATCTTGGTTCTCAGGGGTCCCTCAGGGGTCTTCATGGGCATGGAAGAGACTGAATGGCAGCATGTCTGTGAGGAGGGGATATGGCCCACAAGCAGCCCCATCACCTCTGTTCACATTCCATTGTCAAGAACTTAAACTGGGAAGAAAGGGAGACCAGATTTTGATAGGCAGCTAACAGACCTAATTATAATAATAAAGACATTTTTGTCTGAAATAGATTAACCCAGGTTAACTTACAAGTAAAATATAGCCAAAACAACACCTTTGCAGGCCAGAAAAGCAAAGGAGTTGCTCTTCCTCTGCACAATTTATATCCACCAGTTATAATTTGCCAACTGTATATAGTATATAGTCAGTAGACGGTGGGAATTTATTTTATAAGTGAAAAAATAGAAGCTAGTCTATAGAAGCTAGAGGAGACTCTCTAGGAGTCTCACAGAACCAAAAGTCATAATAAAGAATATTGTTTGACTTAGCCTCATATAAAACCTACTAAAGGGGCGCCTGGGTGGCTCAGTCGGTTAAGCGGCCGACTTCGGCTCAGGTCATGATCTCTCAGTCCGTGAGTTCAAGCCCTGTGTTGGGCTCTGTGCTGACAGCTCAGAGCCTGGAGCCTGTTTCAGATTCTGTGTCTCCTTCTCTCTGACCCTCTCCTGTTCATGCTCTGTCTCTCCCTGTCTCAAAAATAAATAAAACATTAAAAAAAAAATTTAAAAACCTACTAAAAATGGGAGAAGAGAAACAGTAACTGAAAGTATCTTCTTGTAGAATCCATCTTAGTTAGGATTTCTAACTTGAAGTAGTTTATAAAACTGAACACCAAAACAAAGGGACAAACAAAATGTCAGTAATAAATAAAAATGACAAGGACTGAGGTCCTAATAACAAGAACCTTGTTATGATTTAAAATAATAATACATTATTATCAACTCTTATTTAACCTGCTAAACAAAGCATGGAAAAACATGCAAAATGATAATAAAGTACACATTTTCAAGTTAGGGATTGTTGTTCCCTTTCACCCTGTTCTCTGAACGAGATTAACAAGGTGTTCAATGTCCATATTCTAAGCAGGAGAATAGAAAACAGAACAGATTGTCAGTCCCTAAACAATGGCCAAATGCTAGAATATATATATTTCTTTAGGCAATATATTTTTTTTTAATTCAAAAGTTGAAGTAATAAAGATTTGAAATTTGGGAAAATGAATCCTGTAGAATATTATAAAAGCAATGATTCATAGATTCATAAGGTTTTATTTTAACATAGTTGTGAATTAAATGTACATTTAATAACATTTATAACTATGGCAAGTCACCACAAGCTTTGGGTTCTAAATTCTTTCTCCTTCACAGTAGAATTTTTATGCTCATTTAACTTATCGATACAATTTTTTAAATGACTAGGAATTCACCATACATATTCAGGTTCTATACCATAAAGAGGAAGCTTAAAAGGTCTACTTAATTTGAGCATCACTGCAGTGACTACGCCTGACAGGTGAGTCCACCTGATTCAGAGAACCCTCATTAGCAGTAGTTGAAACACGCTTTAAACTCAAGACTAGTGCCCAGCACATGGTAAGCACTCAATAAATGTAGCTCTTACTCATCACAGTATAATCATATGCCCACATCAAGAGAACATGCCCTATCGATAACTAATTTCTCCTCACTGAAATATTTGTGAAAACCATAAAAAGACAATCTTTTCTAGATCAGATCAGCCCTTATTCTTATAATCCACTTTAGTCCATCTCTGGCTGACCTCTGTATAAAAACTGCCATTATCTAAGAACTCTGAAATTAGTCTGTGTTCACAGTTGCTCAAAGTTCCATAAAGAGCAGAGTTTTCCTCAACTGTCATTCTCTCTCCGAATCTGTTAACTACTGTACACGCCTCAGCAGAGATCAGCTGAAATGGAATCATCTGTTGTTGCCCATTGCAAGCTTCTGTGCTCTGAGTTATTGGACAGGGAGTTGTTGGGTTTTTTTAATTGTTTTTCATGTTTAATTTATTTTTGAGAGAGAGAGAGAGAGAGAGTGTGTGTGTGAGTGGGGGAGTGGGAGGGGCAGAGAGAGAGAGAGGGAGACACAGAATCTGAAACAGGCTTTGAGCTGTCAGCACCGAGCCTAACACAGGGCTCAAACCCACAAGTGGTGAGATCATGACCTGAACCAAAGTTGGATGCTTAACTGACTGAGCCATCCGGGTGCCCTGTTTGGTTCTTTTTAATATACTTTATGTAACAAAAAATATAGTCTCCACTTTGTGCTGGGGATAGAAATCTTAGTTCATGATTAGGTGTAAAAAATTATAAATTTAGTTTTTAACAATTTATTTAATCTTTTGTATCACATTTTGACATGGGAAAAGAAACACAGACTCCATACATTTTTCTCCTTTTGTCAAGTGACATACAATGCCCAGTGAAAAGTGGATTCTTATAGTGCACATCTTTTGGTGGTTGATGGGGGGGGGTGCTTAATCCAATTTTCAATGTCATGTGACCACAAAAGTACTTACACAGATGTATGTCATCCCATCTTCCTTGTCAATCTATCCAGGTTGTCCAACAATGTTCCTTGTTTCTGTCTGGTCCCTGCAGGAACTTAGCTCTCTCTATTCCATCAGTGACATACTTGAGGCCATGGGAATTTCCACAAGGCTAACCAAGTTCCCAGATCCCTAGATGTGACCCTGCTGTATCTTCCCCAGGGCCCTTGGAGACATCTTCCCAGTAAGGTGGGTATGGGGTCCTTCTCAGTCAGGTCTACCATTATCATACACTTGTCACCTTGCCTTGGGCTCTCTCCTTGTTGGCTTAGCAGAAACTCCTGGACCCTCAGTTGTTCCTCACAGATATTTGTGTTTTGTTTGTTTGTTTTTTAATTGGTGGACTCCTCTCCACTCCCACACAAATATGTGGACTTTTGGAACACCTGTTATTTTACAATTTCAGAAGTTCCCTGGGTGAAATTCGAAACTGGCCCCCGTACACAGAAGGAAAGGAGAGCCCCGAGGAAGAGGCAGACCACCCCAGATTGGTAGGTGGCAGATTTAATAAGCAAGGGAACTTACAAGACTGGTAAGATGAGTAGATTGCCACACCAGCCTTCCAGAATCTTGAAGGTTTACACAGCAGCTTTAACACAATTCAGTCACATTATACCATCTACATGATCTTAACAACACATCACTCTGTCAAGACTGTGCCACTGAAGCTGCTTCTAGTGTGGAAATAGTATGTGGAATGTACATTCCAAGGAAGGAGGGAGGGAGTGAGGAGCCCCTGATTCCTAGGTCCAGCTCAAGGGTCAACTGAAGGTCACATCTTCTCCATGATCGCTTCCAACAATGTGAAAGCCAAGAGGCTTCAGGTTCCTCAGGAAACAGGCACTAAGATGGATATGTGGGGGGTGCTCTCAGGAATAATGTCTCTTAAGTATCAAAGGGGAGCGGGATTGAGTAAAGGAAGAGTTCAACAGGAGGCAGGTGTAACAGAGGCCACAGCTGATCTGACAGAAAGCTCAGAAACAGGTGCATCTCTTCAGAGATGCCCTAAATTAAAGAAAAGGCTGAGCTTCAAGCCCTCTCACCAGCAAGTCATTGGATAAGAGAGGGACTTCACCTTGGACAAGGCTGCTCCTTTTGGTCACAGGCAACTCCTAGAGCCATGGATAATCTACATTCCCAGGAGCTAAGGTAGGAATAAGCATCTCAGTCCTAAAGAGGGATCTGCTTCATCAGGAGTTCTCAAACTTGAGCAGAATCAGAATCACCTAGAGATAATTATTAAAGCACACATTGCAGGTAAAACCCAAGTCTGATTCGTTAGTTGTGGGTTGAGGTTAGAGTATCTGCATTTCAAACAAGTTCCCAAGTGTTGCTGCTGTTGTTTTGGGTCACCCTGTAAGAACCACTGGACTCCAGGGGTGCCTGGAGTGGCTCAGTCAGTTAAGCATCCAACTCTTGATTTTGGTTCAGGTCATGATCTCCCGGTTTGTGAGTTTGATCCCCATGTTGGGCTCTGTGCTGATGACATGGAGCCTGCTTAGGATTCTCTGTCTCTTTCTCTCTCTCCCTCCCTTCCACTCTCTCTGCCCCTCCCTGACTTACATGTATGTGTCACTCTCTCTTAAAGAAAAAACAAAACAAAACAAAACACTGCACTCCACTATTCCAAGCTTGCTCTTTTTTTCCATCAGCTGAGTAAAGAACACCTTGAAAGTCAGAAAACCCAAAGAAGATAAAATAAGGGTGAATGGAGAATGAGAATCTATTTTTCAAATACTGTCCTGTCACAACCCACTGGGATAGAACGTATTTTACTCATTACAGTTGATCCTTGAACAACACAGGTTTGAACTGCACAGGTCCACTTATACACAGATTTTTTTTTCTACAAAAAGCTTCATTGTTTCCCCTTCACCCACACCTCGGGAGAAGGCTCCTGGGTAGCTAAAAAGCTGGCTAGTGGATGCAGGGAGAGGCTCAGGCAGAAGCCCTGGCCCCAGGGGGAGGCCTGAGGGGGCCCTTTGAGGCTGCTGAGCTCCTAGTCATCCTTGCGAGGGAGCATCTGGAAGACAACAGCGCCCTGGACCCAGGAGGGTCCAGCCTGCTGAGGTGAGTCAGGTGGGCACATCCTCTTGCTGAGTTTCACCTCCTCACCTGGGAAGCAGTTCTGCAGGAAGGGAGGAGCTGGGTGTCTCTGTCAGTAGAACCCGTCCTGCAGCTCCAGAAGGGGCTACTTAAGGCTCTTTTTCAGGACCATGGGGGCTCCTACAGCATCTGGGATTCAGCCCCACACATCTTGGGACAGATTCTGCTTGTCCTTTAAGAAGACATAAATGCATGCTAGTTTTGCATCATCAAAAGATGCTGGGAACCCTCATACTTCTCCCCAGCCAACTCAGGAAGAAGTGGTTCATACCCTCCAGAGCCACAAATTGTAGGAGGCCCACAAATGTGTGTTGAGCAGGCAGATGACTGCAGCCTCCACCTAGGTGGAATAATTCTGATAAATCTGGAGCTCAAAAACCAGTGTTGGCTTGTCCTTGGGGCAAAGAGTAGCTGAGAAGATGGTTCTGAAGGTTGTGACTAGAAGGGAAGTTGGAGGGTGGCCAGAGATTGGAAGAAAGGGTGTCCTTGGGTCTGTTCTGTCCAAACACTGTGGAAACAAAAGACAAACTCAGGACTGTCAGGAGTTCTGCCTGTTAGTAGACTTTTTTTTTTTTACGAGATATTACCATAAATGTATTTTCCTTACGATTTTCTTAGTAACAATTTCTTTTCTCTAGCTTTATTGTAAGAATGCAGTGTGTGATAATATACAAAATATGTGTTAATCAACTGTTGATGTTCTGGGTAAAGCTTCTGGTCAACAGTAGGTTATTAGTAGTGAAGTCTGGGGGAGTCAAAAGATATACCCAGATTTTTTACTGCACAGAAATTGGCACCTCTAACCCCTGTGTTGTTCAAGGGTTAATTTCCTGTGGGGTTCTTTATATTTAGTTGTTTTTCTCTTCTGTTAATTAAATGTTCTTTGCTATATGATTATTCTTGCTGTCAACTTGTCCCCACACTGGAAGCAGTAACTCAACATTATCCCCATTCTAATCCACTCATTCACTTAGAAATTATGTACTCTGCCCATTATGTTCATTTGTTATGTCTGAATTCTCTAGTATGAAAAGTTTTGTGCAATTTAATTAATAAGTGAGTTATGGCTACACATAGAGATAGGAAAAACCACAGGCACAAACCCTGTGTGGGGGCTAGGTGACTGCAGGTGTGGCTATAAATAACAGAATGACCCCTAAACAGGAAGATAATGAGGTTTGTAAACAAGCATAACACCGTAGCACACAACATGGAGTGGAGTGTAGGGGACTGGACATACGTTTCTTGTGACACCCAGAGTTGGTTGGGTTATGATCACGCTGATAGGTAGCAAGTGGACCTCATGGGGGACTTGTGTTCATTTTCTGTACTAGAAGCACTCAGGTCAGTGAAGCACATTATACCTGAGGATTATGCCCGGATTGAGGCAAGGGCTGTGAAAAGTCCTGGTTTCCTCCTTCCCACCCCGATTTCCTGCACACTCTTCTACATGAAATTGGTGTTTATTTATGACATTTTGCCTTGGTTTTTGCCTCTCATGACTGCCACTTGTCATTCTTTTTAATACTTTCAGTGCATAAAATTGTAGTTATTGGTGGTAAAATCATAAGTTTTCCTTTTTATTTCCCTCTGCAAAGGTCCAAATCCTTCAACTCTTTACATATAACCATCTAGGGTCATATACATTTTTCTGGGCATTATGGACAAAGAATAATGTGTGAAATTTGGAAATGGCTTATTACTAATTAAAGAAGATGTTTAAAAAGCAGAAAAATAATGTCTATGAGGAAATATTCTGAAAACCAGGACTATTTAAAATGGAAATTAAAGTTTAGGGATTAATAATCTTCTTCAAAGATATAAAGGGCATCTAATTGAGGGATGGAGGAGGAAAGCAAGGATAAACCCTCAATTTCTACTAAGAAACAAGGATAATATAAACTCGATAGTAAGGTTTTTTACCTAGGAGACTATTCGACATTAATTGGGCACATGAAAAACCTGTATCATCTCTTTTCCTGGGAGGGTCTAATCAAAACAGTATCATATTTCAAAACAGGATTAGATGTGGTCCTATCAGAATACAAAGATGACCTCCTAAGTTCTCTTCTCACCCTAAGATTTTTATCTTTTATGATAGCAGTCAGAGACATTCTGATGAGCAAAATTGATTTCTGGCAAAGGACATATCTCCAAAGAACCATTTTTCATGGCTTTGTATATAATTTTTATTGATGCCATAATCTTCAAAGAATGAAGAGATGGCTGCCTGAATTGAAAATCCTTAGGCTGCTCTAGCTGTTTGGAAGGATTTACATTTCTGTGATGTCCTGAAGTTCTTAACTCATTGTGACCCCAATCTAACACTTACATGCAACCTGGTTAACAATAAGAGTGTGAGACTACACTCCAAAAATATTTGAAAATATTATCTTTATGACATAGAATTTTCTTTTTCTCATATTAGTTTATTTTCATTCATAGGGTTTTATAAGGATGAGGTTAATCAGGTAGAGAAAATCAGAGAAGCTTGGACTCACTCTAGAGAAAATTTGAAGAATGTCAGACGTATACTTTTGCCATCTCAAAATACAGTCACCAATGGGTACTAGAATGAGGGATAGAAAGTAGAAGAAGTGAGAGAGACACCAAGGATATAATTTCTCTCAATCTAGAAGTTCCCTTGAGCCCTTTTGTATGTAGCAAAGTTCTACTGTACCATTATATCCCAGGTAAAATACCACCTTGTCTGGGAAGCCCATCACCACTCCTACTATAATTTATGTAAATTAAACTCAGATACCCCTGAGTTTAAATCCTTAAATCCTTATTGTTAACAACAAATAATATCTATAAATACTTGACCATTTTACTTAACATCTCTTAATTTCAAAATAAAATTGGCTCACATATATGTGAAAAAGTTTAGGACAGTGTCAGACACAGAATTCATCAAACATCAGTTTCTTCCCTCAGAATACTGTAATGGGTCATATTGGCACCCATGCAATGTGTGCCAAGAATGTACAGGTATTAAACACATTTTTTTAAATCTCTAAAGTTCAAAAAACACTGAATGTCAATCATCTTAAAAGATACTAGGAATTGTTCTTAAGAGTATAAAATGTTCATCACGATCTTAACCTCTGGCATAATGAAAGTTGTAAGTAAACAATTATTAGCTAAAACTGAAGACAATCTATAATTTTACAAAATTTACTGGTATTCCATACCCTGAGCTAATTTCTGGGAATTTGTGTCTGAAAGAGAAAAGTACAAAGGACTGAATGTTTGTGTCTCCCAGAATTCATATGTTGAAACCCTAATTCCAATGTGATGGTATTTAGAGGTTGGGCATTTGAGAAGTGACTAGTTCATGAGAGTGGAGCCCTCATAAGCGGGAATAGTCCCCTTATAATAAGGGGTCAGAGAGGTCCCTTGCCCCTGCTGTGGTGTGGGACACAGAGAAGATGGTCCCCGAGGAAGAGAGTATTTACCAGAAACCTGACCATGAGATTACAGAGCCTGCTCCTCTTCATCCTGGACTTATAGCCACCAGAACTTTGAGAAATAAGTCCGGGGTAATTTTTTTAAATATATTTTTTAAGTTTATTTATTTATTTTGAGAGAGAGAGAGAGAGAGAGAGCGAGCGCATGAGTGAGGGGGGGAGGGGCAGAGAGAGAGAAAGACAATCCCAAGCAGGCTCCATGCTGCTTGCACAGAGACCCACGTAGGGCAAGAACTCATGAACCATGAGATCATGATCTGAGCTGAAACTAAGAGCTGGATACTCAACTGACTGAACCACCCAGGTGCCCCTCAACATTATTACATTTTTAAAACATCATTTTATTTGTTGTCAAATGTGCCTTTATGCATATATAATTATATACTCACTCTTTTCTTTGTTTCTTAGTTTCCAAATTTTCATTTCATAAATACACATTTAAAGAAATTTTTTTAATTTAATTAAAAAAAGAGAAATGTTAAAAGTCCAGTTACCATATTGAAATTTAAAATAATGGAGCTTATTGGTTTCCATACGACACTCAGTGCTCATCCCAAAAGGTGCCCTCCTCGATGCCCATCACCCACTTTCCCCTCCCTCCCAACCCCCATCAACCTTCAGTTTATTCTCAGTTTTTAAGAGTCTCTTATGGGTTGTATAGAAACCAATTTGACAATAAATTTCATATTAAAATAAAATAAAATAATGGAGCTTAGTCTAAATGATACCATCAAAACAACTTAAAATTTTATTGAATTACCTTATTTAATAAGTTATCGAGAATTATCTACACACAATAGTTCACCAATTGTTTTACAATAAATTTGTTATTATTTTACAAAGTCTAAGACTAAAACCAGAGAAGTCAAACATTTATAAACTATACTTTTTTTTGTTTGATCCCGAACTATTACTCCTTATTAGGGAAGAGATCAGGGAATCAACGTGGTGATCAAAGAAATGTGGAGCACATATCACTATTATAAGTCTTTTACTTTAAAATCACCCTGAGAGATGTACCATAACTTGGTAGCAACAAAGCATGAAAGAATGATCCAATACTTGGTATGCTGAAATACCCTCGAAAGTTTCTTTGGTAACTAAGTTAAAGATGTATCCTTCTTCCTGAGAAACTTAACAGAAACCCATGGGGGGAGGGGAAGGAAAAAAAAAAAAGAGGTTAGAGTGGGAGAGAGCCAAAGCATAAGAGACTCTTAAAAACTGAGAACAAACTGAGGGTTGATGGGGGGTGGGAGGGAGGGGAGGGTGGGTGATGGGTATTGAGGAGGGCACCTTTTGGGATGAGCACTGGGTGTTGTATGGAAACCAATTTGACAATAAATTTCATATATTGAAAAAAAAAAAGATGTATCCTTCTGCTTAGACTTCAAGGCCCTCAAATGTAGCCCTAAGAATCCTCTCCAGTCTTGTCCTCCATATCTTCCCTGTGCATACCCTTCACTCCAACAACAACAAATTATTTGGCATTTCCTGACATGCTCCAGGCTTTTCCACTTGCATCTCTACACACTGAAACCTTACTCTTCCCTTTCCTCAAGGCCTGAAGCCCTTTCTAATAGCTCTCATTTGGATATGGTTTTGTTTCCTTTTTACTTTCGCAGTACTTTTCTTCTCTCCTGTGGCACTTACCTTGTTCTGTAGAGTCTTGTAGTATAGTTCAGTGTATATTTGCCATTTCTGATTGGATGGCAAATTCCTTAAGGGTGAAGACTTTGTTCAATTTAGTATTTCTTTTTTCATCTTCCCATTAGTTCTCACTCAACATGGAAAACGTAGTTCTTCAATACCTATTATGTTGCATGTTGCAGGCCCTGTGCAGGGCTGTGGAGATGGAATATTTAGTGAGCAGGAGGTGGTTCCTGTCCTAACAAAGCTTATTCCAGACATCAGAGGATAAAGAAAAGTAAACAGGAAATCAAAGTAATGTGGAAACATGTAGGTATTAAAGCAGGACATGGCAAAAATACCAACCAATCTATAGTGGGGGAGATGAGACATACTGTTCCAGAGAGAAGGAACAGAGTTAAGAAAGAACCTGGAGTTGAGGGTGCATGTGGTTTCAAAGAGCTGAAAAAGTACAATATGGCTGCAGCAAAAAACAGAAGATGGTATGTCCTCCATAGCCTCTGTTTTATGGACCATGAGGGCTTTGCTTATGAGGGCCATGTCATTGAGGCCCTCATAAATAAGGCTAAGAAGTTCAAACTTTATTCTGAGATCACTGGAAGTTGTTAAAGACATGACCTGATCAGAATTGACACTGATACTTAAAGAAAAATCCATATGCGTTAGCTTATTTCCTACCGTGTATTTATTATTGTACACTCTGCCTCAGTTTTTTTTTTTTAGTGTTTATTTTTTGAGACAGAGAGAGAGTGAGAGAATGTGAGCAGAGGAGAGGCAGACAGAGGGAGACAGAATCTGAAGCAGATTACAGGCTCCAAGCTGCCAGCACAGAGCCTGACATGGAGTTCAAACCCATGAGCTGTGAGATCATGACCTGAGCCTAAGTCAGATGCTTAACCTACTGAGCCACCCATGCGCCCCATACTCTGCCTCAGTTCTAAAACAATTTGATGTAGCTAAAATACTTGCAGTATAATATTTACAAATTAGCATATTTCTACTTTCAAGGAGAGTTTTCAGAATACAAGAAAATCAGACATGTTGTACTGAAATCAAAGATATATACAGCCTGAACACATTTCATGTCAAAAACAAAACAAAACACTAGACACATAAACATATAACACCACCACATGATAAGCTTTAAGCTTATTGGAGTTTTTTTAATGAAAAAGGTACACTTTTTAACACTTTCTGTCAGACTTTATTTTTTTTTAATGTTTATTTTTGAAAGAGAGAGAGACAGAGTGTGAGTGGGTGAAGGGCAGAGAGAGAGGGAGACAGAATCCGAAGCAGGCTCCAGGCTCTGGTCTCTGGGCTATCAGCACAGAGCCCGATATGGGGCTTGAACTCATAAGCCGTGAGATCATGACCTGAGCCGAAGTTGAACGCCCAGCCGACTGAGCCACCCAGGCGACCCTCTGGCAGACTTTTCTACAACACCAGAACACTTGTTAAAATCCTTTAAGCAATAGACATAAAGGGATATACAGTATACATGAAAATATATAAAATGTTTTGCCTTTCAGAATTCCCCTTGAAGAGAAGATTTGTTGGGGATAAAAAAGTCTTCTGGTTGCTAGTAATGATAAGGTGAATAGTGCTTTTAAAATTTAAAAAAAAAAAAAAGAGTTCTTCTTGTATGTTGAGATTTTGAAATATACTTGTTGGAATATTCCCAAAGATATGAATCAGAACAGAAGAAGAACTGCTCATGGGGAGCCTCTAAGTAAATGAGTTTCTAGAAAAATGAATCTACTAACAGTAGTTCTGTTCTTTTTACTTGCTAAAGTAAAGCTGGAGCTTTAGTCTTTGAAGAAGTTACATGTTTATCTACCGATAATTTCTACATCAAACTATTTTCAAACTGTCAAGATTCACAAATTTCAGGAGAACATATTATGTCAAGCCCAGAGAAAACCAAAATATCTATGCCAAAACTTGCCAAGAAGGATAATGTGACTTACAGATAAAAGGAGATACACAAGGAAAAACAAGTGTTTCTTTTCATTCAGTTGCTTAATTAAATGGCATTTCCAGTTTAAATGGTAGAAGGAGGAAACATCCCTGTTTAATCAGAAAAATCAATACAGAAATAGCAAATTCAAACACCATTCATATCAGTATACCATCTAAAAGAGAGCAGTAGTTGAAGTTGTGGACATATAGAAGAAACTCTCTGAATATTGGAAAGGTCATTTCTCTCAATTTTTCACCAATACAATGTCCATCTGAGGTAAATAGAGCAGCATAAATCTTGTATTTACAAAGATAATTCTCATAGCACAAAGGTGATCTGAGAAACGGTAAGTCTGGGATATTAGGAAACTATTAAAATAAATTAAGCAGTTCTGCTTTTAGCTAAGATCAAGTCAGAGGTACAAGGTTTACCTTCCCACCTAAAAAAAACTCAAAAACTAGGTGAAATATATGAAACAACACATGTGTAAGAGGAAATTACTTGAAGCCAGGAAACAACTATCTAAAATAATCAGAGAGAAAAGTTCCTATTGGTCACATGAGGCTGAAAGAGTGACTGTTGCAACCGACCAAGCTGGAAAACTTCATACTACAAGGAACATTGAACAGAATTCTCAGAAGGATCCTGCCTTGGTTGTGGTGAATAATTAGCCCATGATTAAAAACAGCCCTGGTACTGCCTAACAAGTATTAATAGCAAGACCCAAAGGATCTAATCATTTTCAAGTAACTGTCTCATAACAAAGCTCAGAAGTATTTATAGGAACACAAAAATATCTAGCACAATACAACAAAATAAAAGCAAAATGACTATCATTCAATCAAAAAATACCAGATATACAAACAGAAAAACAGAATTCATAATGACAAGAAAAATCAATTGGCCAAATTCAAACCACAATGGGATACCACTTCACACCTATCAGAATAGCTAGCATCAAAAAGTAGGTAACAAGTGTTGGCAAGGATGTGGAGACATTGGAACCTCATACACTGCTGGAGAAAATGTAAAATGATTCAGCCACTTTGGAAAACCAGTTTGGCAGTTCATCAAATGATTAAACATAGAGTTACTAGAGGACCCAGCAATTCCAGCTCTTGGGTACATACCCAAGAGAAATCAAAGCAGACGTCCATGTAAAACTTTGTAAATGAATGATTATATAGCAGCTCTTATTAACAATAGCCAAAAAATGGAAGCAACCAAATGTTCACCAACTGATGAATGGATAAACAAAACATGATATATTCATAAATGGAAAATTCTTCACCTATTAAAAAGCAATGAAATACTGATACATGTCAGAACATGGATGAACCCAGAAAATATGCTAAGTGAAAGAATTTAATTATAAAAGACCACATATTGTATGATTTCATTAATATGAAAATCCAGAATAGGGAAATCTATAAAGACAGAAAGTAAATTAGTAGTTCCTTGAGGTTGGGAGGGGAATAGGGAGATAAGGAATGATAGCTAATGGATCTGGGGTTTCTTTTTAAGGTGTTGAAAGTTTTTCTTAAATTGACATGGTGATGCTTCTACATATCTAAATATACTAAAAAACATACAATTGTACAATTAAATGTATAATTGCATGGTATATGAATTATATCATCAATAAAGCTCTTTTTAAAAACCAACCCAGAATGGACACAAACGTTACTAGCAAACAAGTGCATTAAAACAGTCATTATAGTGTATTCCATGTGTTTATAAGGTTACATAGATATATGGAAAATCAAACCTCTAGAGATGAAAGTTTTAATGTCCAGGATGGAAAATGCAATGAATGTGATGAACAGCTGGCTAGATTGAAGAAGAAAAAAAATAATGAACTTGAATAAATAGCAACAGAAACTATCCAAAATAAAACATAAAGAAAAAAAGGAATTTAAAAAATAAACATCATGAGTGAGCTGTGGGACAATGTCAAGTGATTACATACATATGTAATTAGAATGCCCAAAGAACTGTTGAGAGAGACAGAGAAAATATCTGACTAAATGGCTAAAACTCTTCCAAATTTGATGAAAATTATAAATGCATAGATCCAAGAAATCAGTGAACCTCAAACACAGGAAAAATGGAGAACTAAAGAATATCATAATCAAATTGCTCAAAACCAGTGATAAAGAGAAAATCTTAAAAGCAGCAATGGCAAAACATACATTCCAACAAGATAAGGATGATAGCAGATTTCTTATTAAAAACAGTACAAGTGATGGGGTCCCTGGGGGGCTCAGTCAGTTAAGCATCTGACTCTTGGTGTCATCTCAGGTCATGATCTCATGGTTAGTGGGTTCGAGCCCTCGTCAGGCTCTGTGCTGACGGTGTCTCTCTCTGCCACTCCCCTGCTTGTGCATGCTTTCTCTCTCACACACACAAAATAAATAAATAAATAAGTAAACATTTTTTAAAAACCTTCTTGAAAAAAAACCCAACAATGCAAGTGAGAAAATGATGGATCACATTTTTCAAAAAACTAAAAGAACTGTCCAACTTGAATTCTGTGCCTAGCAAAAATATCTTTTGAGAACAAAGTCCTTACAAAAACACATTTTTCTGCTTTAGTCTCTTCAAATAGTGAGTAACTAATAACATCACACCAATCTTGCATTTTCATAATAAGTCCTACTTAGTCATGATATAATAACCTATTTGAACATAGGTTGGTTGAGTATGGCAATATTTTGGCAAAACTATTTCAAACTTGCTCTTGAATGAGATCCAGCTGTTATTTTACTTTCTTTTGCTGTCCCTGTCCCGATATAACAGGTGATCCTAGCATCACAGAGGAGAGTGTTTCCTCTTCCTTAACACTCTGTAATAGTTTACTCAATATTCAAATTATTCATTCGTGAGCATGCAGTAGAAATTTCCAGGGAAGACACCCAGGCAGCAAGGTTTCTTTTTGGGAAAATTTTTCACTAAGAATGAATGTACTTAATGTTTTTAGGACTATTTGGTGGGGTTTTTTTGTTTGTTTTTTTGTTTTGTTTTTTGTTTTTTTAACCTTGAGACTGTTTTGAAAAGTTACATTGTTCTAGGAATTAGTACCTCTTACCCAAGTTTTAAGTATCATAAAATTATCCGTAAAATCTTCTGAATTTCCTCTTCACATCTGGAATATCAATAATTGTGTCATTTAAAAATTTCATTTTATACTTGGTCTTCTCCTTTCTATTCTTCTACCAGTTTTACCAGAGTTTGTTTATTTTATTAGCCTGTTTCAATATCAATTGTTTAGTTGATATTGTCAGTTTGTTTTTAATCTTAATAATTACTGCTCTTACCTTTATTACTATCTTAAATGCACTCGTCTTCTTCCTTCCCTTGCTGTTGATGAGAAGTAACAGTCTCACTGCAGCTGTTTTGTACATCAGTCTTTTCCCTTTGACTTTTTTGATATTTTCTTTTTATCTTTGGGTGTCTTCAGCTTTATCTTTGCATATGTAAGTGTGGATTTGTCTTCCCTTTTCGGACTTGTTGATCTTTTTAAATCTATGGATTAATGTCTTTTCATTATTTGGGGTGGAATTCTGAGTGATTGTGTTTTTTAGCACTTTTATTTTTACAATAGATTCCTTTTAATAGAAAATTTGGGAGGATAGTACAGACAGTTGCTATATCCAGCTCACATCTAATTCTCCCTATTCCTAACATCTTTCATTATAGTACAATTTGTCACAAATAATGAACCAATATTGATAAATGAAGTGGAAAGTCTATAAACTTTATAATAAAGTTATTGATGTGTAAACTAAAGTTTATTTATATTTCCTTAGTTTTTACCTAATGTGCTTTACCCATTTTAGGATCTTATCCAGGATACTACATTGTATTTAGTCCTGTGTCTCCTTAGGCTCCTCTTCCCGGTGACAGTTCCTCAGGTATGTCTACTTTTGATGACCTTAACAGCTTTGAAGGGTACTGGTCAGGTATTTTGTAGAGTTTCCTTCTGTTGGAATTCATCTGATGTTTTTCTTATTATTAGACTGGGGTTGTGGGTTTTTAGGAGGTAGATCACAGAGGTAAATTACTATTTTTATAACATAATAATAACAAGGGTACATATTATCCACATGACTTGTCAATGTTGTTAATCTTGGTCACCTGGCTGAAGTCATTTGTTAAGTTTCTCCCTTGTAAAGTTACTCTTTTTCCCTTTTTTCAAACTTCGGAAGAAAGTCATTGGGCACAACTCACACTTAAGGACTGTGGAGTTATACTGTATATCATTTAGGGCAAAATAAGTATATAAATTGGTTGGAGTTCTGCGTGGGAGAAATATCTATTTTCCCTATTTATTTACCTGATCATTTATATCAGTATGGACTTGGATATTTATTTTACAGTTTGCATTATAATCTGTTATTACTTTATTTTGCTCCTCCAATTACCTTAGCTTTGCAATGAGGAGCTCTTACAGTGGTCTCTTGTGTCCCTTTAGCATACCAGATCATTGTGGTTTGCTTATGTGCTCTATCTTGTTTTGTTTTGTTCAGCATTTTCTTATTTTCTGGTGCTACAAGATAGTCCACACTCATACTGCATATTTATGGCCCCAGCTCTAGGATCAGTAACTTCTCCAATGATCCTCCATTCCTTTCGCTGGAGAACAGTATGAGAAACCAAGATCTGGGTGCTGAATATATTCATTGCTACTAGAATGCTGTTGCTTTTTGTTCTGCCTGCTGACAGATGAAGGAAATACGTATATGTACCAGTCATTATATTTTATTGGCAGGCTTTATTTTTTAGAGCATCTTTATATTCACAGCAAAATTGAGCAGAAAATACAAAAATTTCCCATACACCCCTTCCCCACATTTGCATAGCCTCCCCCATTATCAACATCTCACACCAGAGCGGTACATTTCTTACAATGAACCTACGCTGACACATCTTTAAACCCGAAGTCCATAGTTTACAATAGGTTTCACTGTTAGTGTACATTCTAGGGGTTTGGATAAATGTATAATGACATGTTATCTGCCACTATAGTATCATAGAGCATCATTTCACTGCCCCCAAGTCCTCTGTGTTCTGCCTGTTCATCCCTCCCTCCCCCTAACTCCTGGCAGCCATGGTATTTGTTGCCTTTTCCAGAATGCCATATAGTTGGAATCATATAGTATATACACTTTCAGATTTACTTCTTTCACTTAGTAATATGTATTTAAGCTTCTTCCATGTCTTTTCATGGTTTGATAGCTTCCTTTTAGCACTGGATAAAATTCCATGGTCTAGCTATACCATAGTTGTTCCACTAACTTACTGAAAGACGTCTTCATTGCTTCCAAGTTTTGGCACTTACAGAAAAAAAGCTGCTATAAATGTCTGTGTGCAGGTTTTTGTGTGGACATAGGTTTTCAACTTATTGGGGTAAATATCAGGGAGCACAATTGCTCAATCATATGGTTAAGAGTATGTTTAGCTTTGTAAGAAACGGCCAAACTGTCTTCTAAAGTGGTTGTGTCATTGTAGATTCCCACTGACAATGAATGAATGTTTCGTTGTTGACATTTGGTGTTATTAACATTTTAGGTTTTCACCATTCTAATCGGTTGTAATGGCATCTTGTTTCAGTTTGCAATTCCCTGATTACATATGATGTTGAGCAACTTTTCATATGTTTATTTGACATCAGGATATCTTTGATGAGATGTCTGTTCAGAGCTTTTGCTTATTTTTTAATTGATTTGTTTATTTTCTTATTGTTAAGTTTCAAGTGTTCTTTGTATATTTTGGGAGACCGGTCCTTTGTCAGATAGGTCTTTTGCAAATATTTTCTCCCAGTCTGTGTCTTATTTTCTTGACACTATCTTTTGCGGAGCAGAAGTTTTTAATTTAATGAAGTTCAACTTATCAATTATTTCTTTCATGGGTCATGCCCTTATATTTTTAGATATTGCTTTTTCCTATTTGTATTCTCCTCTCCTTCTGGAATCCAAATAAGTATATGTTCATCTCTTCATTCTCTTTTCCATGTATCTTATGCTTCCATTAGAACTTTCATAGACCTGTCTTTCCATGCTACATTTTATTTTGCCTTGTGTATTTAGATATTTTAAACCTCAAGCTACCAATTTTCATTGAAATTTTATTTGTGGAAAATCTTTGCATTCTCAAATTTTCCTCTCATCTACCAAGTACTGTCTAGAATGACTCCATGTTCTCAAAATGAAGGTTTTTTTTCCACTACACAGGAAGTATAAATTCAGGCTGAATACAACATGTGGATTGTACTATCAGATTTTCAATGCTTTTCTTTTTCTGGCTTCTACTCAGCACCAAGTTCATGACCGTAACTATTCCTTGCCACAATAAAAGGAACAGGTGTTTAATATATTTCTACTTTACCCTTACACTGAAGATGTAGTCTACAGAATCTCAGGCATATGGTAGAAGGGAATATATTGTATTAAAATCATGAACCTGGTTCAGCTCTGGATTTCATCTCAAATATAAGGTATCTAGTGAGGCCACAGAAAGCAAAACTCAATGGTACAAGGCTTAGCAAATGCTTTCAGTATAAAAACCAGCTTCTGTGCTCCACTATCCTTTCTGAGTTTTTACTTTCACTAGGATTTTTGGTACAAAAATATTACTCACTTTCTTGCAAGATCACCAATGCATTTGTGATGATTTAAGTTATTTTATCCATAATTTTGAGGATTTTTCAACAAAAAAAGATCAATTCATGGACCTAGTCTGTCACATAGGCGGAAATACAAATCTTTTACTCCATTTTCCTTCTTTTCTCACTAGTAGCCAACTTACATCAAGAGCAAATTCTAGAAATATGCAATATATATACCTTTCCAAAAGTCACAAAAGAATAGCTTTGGTATCCATGTCCCATTAAATCTTTCTAAAAGCTTTATGCTCCACACTTCCCCTTGCTACTTACCCTGCCTTTTCACCCTAGAAAAAGTGATAAGCATCTCTGTAGTTTCACTCTTTGATTCATGGCATCTATAATATTTTGTGTAGTTTTACAGAACCTATCATTTAAAAAAGCATTGAAACAGAACATAAAAATATTTCTTAACCCATATAAAATACCTTCTTTATGAAGCTAAAAACATTGCTGACAACTGATCTGGAAAACATAAACAGAAAGAATGATTGTTCAATGTTGATTTTTAAAGATGCATTTAAAAAGAAAACCCAATATTTACCAGGGCATGGTTTTTCCTGCTTATTTGCAATGACTGCAAAGGAAATCAGCATCATTCTTCTCATTTTTGTTTTGCTTTGCTTTAAGGGAGAACAATCCCGTGGGGCACCTGGGTGGCTCAGTTGGTTAAGTTTCTGACTTTGGCTCAGGTCATGGTCTCACGGTTCATGAGTTCTATTAGTGCAGAGCCTGCTTTGGATCCTCTGACCCCCTCTCGCTCTGCCCTTCCCCCGCTCATGCTCTCTCTCAAAAAATAAATAAATAAAAGAACCCCATGTATTTGAAAGTCCTTTTAGCAGAATTATTGTTTATTTTATATGTCAAATGTAAATTGACTTTAAAATCTTTATGTTCTGCCTCTTAGAAAAAAATGTTTTGCACAATTATTATTTCTTAATAGCTATCAACAATCCATGTGAGAATAGGAGTATTGGTTTAAGAAATAGGATATTGCCACTTTTGCTAAGCTGTACAAGAGTCAGTATATTTTGACAGATCTATCTAGGAAGCCAAATATTGTCACCATTTTATTCCTCTAATAATAATGATTTCACAGACATCAGAAAATTGCTTTTCCAATATATTGATCCTCAGGCCAACCAACAGAAACGAAGTTAAAGCCAGACCTTATAAAAATCTTTTAATCTCCTCCAAAATAACCAGTTTCATGATTTTATATGACATAAAACTTGAAGTCAAATTTGGTACACAACAAGCCATCCATCAAAGTTTATACCTTTGCTTCCATTGGCAAGAACTAGTCAGAGCAGCTAAGTAGGATAGGGGAGGTTTAACAAAGAAACAGGAAAACATCAGAGCAAAGAGCTTTTAGGTAATGTGTGGAGGGGAAGGATAGGAAGTAATCATAAAATAAAGTACTTCAGATTACTTGTAGCAGGACCATGCTGTTACTGTTATTTACGTAAGTGATTTACCTTCCTTCATTTTTCCTCTTGGGTTTTGCCTACATCCGGTCAGCCTGGTGTGCTTTATCCTAGTGAAGCAAACCAAGTGATGAAGTTAGCAAGATCCTACTGGCATTTTTATCAAAAATCACACATCTGTGAAAGATAACTTGCACCCTCTAGCTCAGAAGAGCTGTAGGAGCAGAGAGGCAGGGTCACATCTGGAGAAACAGGAACTTTGACATTCTCGCACAGATTCTCAGGCTCTCCGGTGCCTGGGTGGCTCAGTCAATTCAGCATTCAACTTCAGCCCAGGTCATGATCTCACAGTTCAAGAGTTGAAGCTCCACACTGGGCTCTGTGCTGACAGCTTTGGATCCTCTATCCCCCACCCCTGCCTTCTGCTCCTTCCTCATTCAATCTCAGAAATAATAAATAATAAAAAATTTAAAAATAAAAGATTCTCATGGCCTCAAGTGTGACTGATGGAATGGAAAGAACTAGATTCCTGAAGAGATTAGGCAATAGAGTCTAAGAAAACCCAATATTAAATATTAAAATTGTGTCTTAGGGACAATCTGTAATGAATTGATGACCAAGGATCAGAAGGTTACATATATCTCAGGAGATATCCTTATGTGCACCTGGTATTGAAAGTCAGATACTCTCCTTCTCCACACTAACTTCACCAGCCATTAAGGCTGGTCATGATAAATGCTACCTTTGCACTGTATCTTTTTGTCACTTGGTAAAAGGAGAATCATCCTACATTTATGAAGGCTAAAGTTTTTTTTTTTCCCCCATCAAAACGGGGCATAAAATACATTTTTTAAGAGAAAATTATGTACTTTTTTCACATGAGTTAATGCATAAAATTTGTATCCCCACTACATTAAAAGTAGATATTAATCCTTTTTAAGCCTAACATAGGAAGCTATATAATAAACCAAATTCATGCCAATAAGAGAAGTCATTTTATAAAGGGTGATAAGAGGAATTCACCATCATTTTTAGAAGCACACTGGTATTTATTGTACCAAAAGGACCAGAAATAGAATGACAGCTGAGGAAGTCTCTTTTTGTGACAGAATTTTGAACAATTGTGAACATAGACTAATTTCAGAGTTTAGTCAGTGACAGTTATTGTATAAAGAAAAAGTGGTTTGAGATAGAATAAAGCGGATCATCAGAATGAAGGCCATGAACATGATAAATGTCCCTGTCTGTATCTAGGACAGACATTTCCCCTGACAGTACTGCTTATGAATTTAATATCTGAAAGAGAATTAGTTGTTACCATTAAGTAGGTGATGTATTTATATGAAATATTGAAAATAGTAACGTCTACGTTTATTGTGTAAATGGTGTGCCCAGGGCACTGGCCCCAAGTTGAAAGTGTGTTTCACCCATTGTTAAGATTCTCTGAATCACATGGACTCCCCTGTCAGGCATAGTTACTACAGTGGTGCCCAAACTAGGCTAACCTATAAACATCATCTTTATGGAATCAGATCCAAACATCCATATGGCATATTTTCTAGTGTATATGTTTAAGCTATTGATTAACCAAATGATCATAGAATTTCTCCTGCGCGGGAGAAAGGTATTTTGAATACAAAATGTGTGTCCATTTATTGATGACTCAGAAATGTCATTAAAAGTAAACCTAACTAATAAGTATGTTAAAAAGAAATTTTTTAATGAATGCTTGCTATACATCAATAAACCATTGAATTTCCAATTATAATACTTGAGCTTTATTTCCACATTTCAAATATTATCATTTTTACTTTTCAGTTTTTAAAAGATAATTATTAATGAAATATATTTTCCAGTATTTCTCCACTATTTAGGAATTGGTAATCCACTTAAATATTGTCTTATTTTTCTCCTATTCTTTTTTTTTCTGTTTCCTGCCTGTAATTTGGACTTTGAACATCTTACTAATCACATTAGGAATGTAAGGTGCGAAGCCTTAAGAGAAAATTTACAATCCTAAAATAATTTTTTAATAATTTAATACGGAAATTAGAACATTGAAGTTTTGCTTTAATAATAACCTAAAATATGTGGCTATTAACTTTACACTGGAAATAGATAACACAAAGCAAGGAAATATCATAAACAGAAGTTATGATATGTGACCTGTGATGTGATGTATGACAAAAATTGATAATTTCTCGTCATCAGTAATTTAGAAGGCAGACTGTTTGCTGACTGAAGCTCAGGCTCTAGGGAAAGTGGATAGAAAGAACCAGGATGTGTGTTGGCTTTTATTTACTAATTTTAGCAGATAGGCCCATATCTGAGCCTCAAACTTTGGTTCCCCAGATTTGTACCAGCAAGAAACCAACCTCACGAAGGATTCACTGCCAGCGCCCAAATCAAGTGAAGGTATGGGTGAGAGCGATGATGCAATAGAGCCATAGAAAGCGATGAATGAGGGAGTTCCTCTCTAAGGAGTTGAGTCTGTTCAGTATGTGGCAAAAGTGTTCTACCCAGATATTTGCTGGCCTGAGCAAACTGAAGCAGGGAGGGTCACAACAAAATGCACACTCTTCTTTCCACAGTACACGGTTATCGCCAGGATGTGACTGCCCAGCCAGGATACGTTTTCCAACTCCACACCAACGCCTGCCCTTCCCTGCATCCTGCTTGCACATGGCCATTTGATTAAGTCTTATCTTTGCAAAGCTATAGAAGGTATATGTGCATTTTTTAGCAAAAATTATGTAAAAGGGCTGGGATCCCCTGTTATTTTACCCTTTTCACTGGCCAGGTAGAAACGACAAGGCCCAGAAAGCTGACATTTAGCATTCTGTTAGCATAAGGCATGTGCCACACATGAAGAGCTAAGTGAATGTGAGCTATCATTCCATTATTGGAAATGATTAGTAAATGTTTTTAATTCTTTACTTTGGGCAATTTAAAATTTACTGGCTTGAAAACTCTTTTCAAACTCATGTATTAAGCTTCCCATTGCGCTTGTCCATCCATACAATTCAACTTCTACATACAAGCCACACCAAAACCAAAAGGAAAAAAAAATCAATAAAAATTCAGGCACGTATCCACCTAGGAATTTTTTGTGGAAAAACTTCTTGGAAATGTATAAATTATTCAGGTAAATTATATTTGGGGAAAAATCAATACCTGTATGTATTTTTCCTGAGAAATATGTATATTCTAATATTTCAGACCCACTACTAGTATTAATAGTGGCCAATAATTAAGAGGTCAAAATAGATGGTTTAGCTTTGACCTGTGGAAGAAATAATAAATGAATTAATTAGTATGAGGATGTTCTCTAATGTATTATATATGTAATATCTACCATAACACTGCAATTCATGTCCCTCCACTGCAAATTTATAAGACTCTATCAGCCTTCCAATCTATTATATCTGAGATCATATACAGAGGATGAGTCATTGAAATGTTTCAGTCATGTTCAAAGAATGTGAACAGACAGCCCCTCTGGGTAATCCAAGTTCTAAGTTCAAGTAGCAAAGTCCCTCTACTTGATTCTGTGCTCAAGTCTGATTTATCTTTAAGGAAAAGAAAAAATGTGTGTATAATTTAAATATATACTGTACATATATTTTTATACATGTGTGAACATTTTACATGTATGTAAGCATATGTTTACATATGTTATATAAATATGGTTCAGGGAGATAGGTATAGAGAGAGATGTATAGATAGACACATAGATTGATCTCTAAAGAAAAAAAAGGTAGGGAAACAAATTGACTACATATTATTTTATTGGATATTAGTTTCCTACATTTGCACAAGGAGCATACTGAATAGTATGTTCCAGATTCTTCTGTGTTAGGAAAAGCAGCCCCATGCATGCAGTCTCTTGACCCCTAGTCAACTGCATAAGAATAGACTTTGGAGGGCGCCTGGGTGGCTCAGTCGGTTAAGCGTCCGACTTCAGCTCAGGTCACGATCTCATGGTCCGTGAGTTCGAGCCCCGCATCGGGCTCTGGGCTGATGGCCCAGAGCCTGGAGCCTGCTTCCGATTCTGTGTCCCTCTCTCTCTGCCCCTCCCCCATTCATGCTCTGTCTCTCTCTGTCTGAAAAATAAATAAACGTTAAAAAAAAATTTAAAAAAAAAAAAAAAGAATAGACTTTGGGCCTGGAACACCTCCTTACCAAGAGATAAAGAGTCTTCGCAAACTATGCTGGACTTAGCACCTTGTGTGAGAATATATTTCCTTGTCAGACTCAATGTGTGTTCCTTTGCTCCACTTAAGCATGTATGTCATATGGCACCTGGCCAATCCCACTGCTTTATCTGTCCCCTGTAGGGGGAGGAGGGGATTGGGTCCTTCATTTTTGGCCACATCCCTGCATTGACTTCCAGGGGAAACCTGCTGGCAATAAGGAACCAGTGCCCACTACTGAAGCTCATCTTACTCTGTCTCTTCTCTTCATAAGTGTCATTCCTTCGAGTGGCTATATTGTGTTATTCCTTGGCAACTCCAATACCAAGATGCAGTGGACAGAGGTGTTTAATGTTCTACTCCTGATAATAGACAAGAGAAACCACTTTCTCTGTATTCTGTACACACTTCCAACAGCATTGCTCAGTATAGACCTTAAGTTAAGTACTTCTCTAATTCCAATTGGTTAATACATTAGCTTCAGATTCCTGAGGGCACTTGATGAACCACCCCTAAGCTACCTTCCCAAAGTCCTTATGAGGTAGGTTGACCAAAGAGATTATAAATCATCCATAAAAGTTAAACACTGACCTATATATCCTAAGTCTAAAATAATATTCAGAATTAAATTGTATACCTATTGAGAAAGTGAAAAATATTCTTACTTCCTATTTGTGAATCTGTTACTTCTTTTTCTACCTAACGTGACCTAAATTTTCTTCATTCAGCAGGTGTTTATTGAGTGCCTCCAATGAACCAGGCACTGCCCTAGCAGATGAGAACAAAATAATAATAATAATAAACAGAACAAAGTTCCCCTCCACCCCCACTTAGAGTTGTATACTTGTGGTATAGACAGCTAGCAAACAAGTGTAGAATCAGTTGAAGATAAGAACTATTGGGAAAAGAAGCAGGGTAAATAAATATAACGTGATGAGGATAGTATTTGCATAAGGTAGTCCAAAAAAGCCTCTCTGTGGGGATGACCTTTGAGCAGAAATGTGAGTAAATTGAAGGAGTAAGTCATATGAATATCTGCTACAAGAGCACTTCCAGTGGAAACAAGTCTTCTCTAGTTGTTTTCTATTTAGGCATCTTGTTTCACCCAAAAGATTACAATGTTCTTGAAGACATCTTCTATTTATTTTGTATCTACCTCAGATAGTAGTCTCAAAGTAATCTGATTATCAGTATATACAAAGAGGAGTAGTGGGATTTTTATGGAGATATTTTATATATGTACTAATATTAAAAGTAATACTCTGTGTGCTGAGAATGTAGTATCTAGTAGATTACAGAGGGAAATAGCCATGGCAGCTTGAAAAAAAAAAACAGGTGAAAAATAAATCTTTGTCAATTGCAGAAGAGGTCCCAGGACTAGCAACACATGTGTGTGATTCACAAAAGTAAAATCTGAGGGCAGATTTTTCACTGGAATCTGTGTCTTTTTGTGACATGATTATGTGTCACTCTATTACATGGATACTTTTTTTTTTTAAGTAATACATTTAAAAAGCAGGATGAGGTTGAAGGACCAGGAAAAAAGATAGCAAATGTGGATGAGTGAAATCCAATTTGCCAGGAGAATTAAACTTTTAGAGATATCCTTAAAATTTCAGAGGTGTTTAACTACCATTCCCATTCTGAATATGTGAAGAAACTAATATGGAAAGGAAAGTTAGCCAACTTGAATTGCATTGTTTTCAAACAGATGCATTAATGGTAAGAAAATTTAGCAGATTAATCCACTCAGAATCAACCCATTCTCTTGCACTTCAGAAATCAAGAGTTTAAACCTTTTGTAATACTCTAGCTCAAAACAGAACTTGTGCTTGATTTCAACTAGCATAGAGTTATGCTTATAAGTCTTAACACTGTTTACATTTTATATTTTAACTAAAAAATTTATATTCTTTTGACTGACTCTAAGACAAATTTGTAAGAAAATAGACTTCCTGGTGTACCCAAAATCTAAATAGATTGGTATCTTGATACCTGAAAATCTTGATATCTGAAAATATCAATTGGAAAAGATTTAGGAAAGAACAAAACAAGGCGATTCTTATATCACAGTAAAGAGTTCAGACTATAAAACCAGATGACCAGGATTCAAATCCTGACTCTGCCATTCACCATCCATGTATCCTTCGATGAGCAGTTAACATCTTTGTTGCAGTTTCCTTAGCTAAAAAATGGAAAAAATTAATAGACCTCCTTAAGTTTGCACAGAGAAATGAATGTGTTAACATGCATAAAAATAAGTGGACTGATACCTATTTTTGAAATATTTCAACACATAATACATACTGTGATATCGTTTGGTACTAGTAATATGGCAGGGCTTTTAAGAAAATTAAATGAGATAGTTTATGTAATACATATAAAAGGCTCAGCATAGGGGCTAATTACAAATGGTAGTTTTATTTTTTTTTCAGTATATGAAATTTATTGTCAAATTGGTTTCCATACAACACCCAGTGCTCATCCCAAAAGGTGCCCTCCTCAATACCCATCACCCACCCCCCTTCCCTCCCACCCCCATCAACCCTCAGTTTGTTCTCAGTTTTTAAGAGTCTCTTATACTTTGGCTCTCTCCCACTCTAACCTCTTTTTTTTTTCCTTCCCCTCCCCCATGGGTTTCTGTTACGTTTCTCAGGATCCACATAAGAGTGAAAACATATGGTATCTGTCTTTCTCTGTATGGCTTATTTCACTTAGCATCACACTCTCCAGTTCCATCTACGTTGCTACAAAGGGCCACATTTCATTATTTTCTCATTGCCACGTAGTACTCCATTGCATATATAAACCACATTTTCTTTATCCAACAAATGTTAGTTTTAAATAGGAGCATTATCACCATCAAAATCCCTATCCCTAACCTTCATCTGGAAAATTCTGATATATAAACTAAGCAAAAGAAATGTCAGTGGGCCCAGTTGCATGCCCATGAATTCTATGTATGGAACAACTTAGACCCAGACAGAAATAAGTATTGTTAGGGCACCACACAACAAGAAGTACCATTGTCTTTATTCCTGGACACAAGATTGAAATAACTATTTAGAGACTATCTTTCTAAAATGAATACTAAATTCAACTTCTTGTATTTCTATAAGTTATAAAGACAGTGTTAATTGATAATATTAGAAACTACCCTATGAGCTATATACAGTTTCATAAACCGAGAATTTCCATACAAATATACATACAATGAATCTAGTTGCACATAATGGGATTCTGCTACTACTTTGCAAATCTTCTTCACTAAGGAATCAGAAACCCTTCATCAGACGTAATGAAGAAAACTGTCTCGCAGATCTTACCCAATTTCTCTCATTTCTTCACATGGATTCTGAATTGTTGGCTAATCTCTTATGTTCCTTCCTATTCTGGTCTCATGCCAGTCTGGGATAGGCACTTGATTGTGTGAGGGCTTTTTATACTGATTGCAGACAATTCATGCTATTTCCATCTACAAGTACCAAAAGTTCAGGGTTTTAAGAGGAAGATTTAACCACGTTTCTATATCTCTAGCTATCAGTGTTCAAAACTGAAAAGAATTTAAGCAGATTTCTCTGCTTTTTTTTTTAATTTTTTTTAACGTTTATTTATTTTTGAGACAGAGAGAGACAGAGCATGAATGGGGGAGGGTCAGAGAGAGGGAGACACAGAATCTGAAACAGGCTCCAGGCTCCGAGCTGTCAGCACAGAGCCCGACGCGGGGCTCGAACTCACGGACCGTGAGATCATGACCTGAGCTGAAGTCGGCCGCTTAACCAACTGAGCCACCCAGGTGCCCCCAGATTTCTCTGCTTTTAATGAAAGACAGAGAATGTCTTCCTTTAGATATTTATTACAAAGAAACAATTTCTTTCCTTGTGCATAATGCCCAGCTTTCTCTCTGCCTTTCCACCCAGAGGATTCTATAATCTGTATTTATCTTTCACTTGTTGATCCACTCAACAAATATTTATTGTTTGCTATGCCCAAGAAACTCTCTGGGCCTGGGGACATACAGTGGACAAGACATAACCCACAGCTTCAGTGTTAACTGCATTTACAAAAAGATTAAATCCTGTCTAATAACTTAGATAAAAGAAATTGTATATTAACTATATGTGAGAAAAGTCTTGGTTCCTATGATGTATTCTGAGTACTTTTATACCAAGCGTCCTTTTAGAAGCCACAACCTGTTCTGAAAACCTTAACAGCAGTGTCACACTGACTGTTCTTCCAATGTCGTTTTCCTATATAGCCAAACACCGCAATGTGGTTATGTGGTAGATGGTACTGGCTAGCGTAATTGAGATGAACTCTGGTAAAGATAGAAAGGTCTTAAGACTAGAAAATTCATAGGCTGTTAGATTGCTTTCACATAATGTACCTCAAGGCTCATCCTTTTTATCTCAGATGGGTTTAAAACAAAACTTCTCCAGTTACGACTGCATTAGCTGTATAAGTAAATCCATGAGAATAGCTACAAGATATTTCCACATTAGCTCAGTTACTTAATGAAGCAATCATCTGAAGAACATGAGAGTAAAATATAATACAAAATAAGCCTGAAAAAAAGGGAAGAGATGCTTTAAGACAAATGCTAACACTATCAAAGAGAAGAGCAATGAGAGAAGATTAGAATAACTCTTATCCACTGATACAACAAATATTTTTTGAGCTCTTAACATAAGTACTGTGACAGGTGCTGAAAGTACAATGATGAATATTACTCACTTGATGACATATTAAAATTATAGGGTCTTATTGCAGAATAACAATGACTCTTTATTTAACTTGTATTAAATGTATGGGACTGCTTCAAGATTTTTTGAAACTGTTATTTTTTATTCTCAATTATTTGATGAAAGCCCTAAATTTTCAATCTTGCATTTCTGTTTCTGTATGTGTATGTATACACATTCATATATATTTCTAAACATAAGTTCATATATGTGTATATACATGTTCTTATTAACAGAAGTACTCAGTAATTTCATCTTATTTAGGTTTTTTTTGCCCTAGAGGAACCCTTGAATACATGAAATTTTAGAAACAATTGAGATTAAGGATATAGTTAACAATGGAAGATACATGGGTAAAGCATTCGTAATTTGGATATTTGTTTCAATTTATAGGAAATCATTGAAAGTATTATTATTTATTCACATGGAACACTTATCCTCAAAACACCATTAAAAATTCCATTCTCATAAGATTGTTATATTTAAGACAATTACTTGATTAACAACCTAGAACTAAAATGTTACATGTCTTCTCAGCTCTTATTTCAGTGCACTTTTACCTAACCACTGTTTTAAGAACAATGGAATGCAATCACAATATTGAAGAGAAAAAAAAAGTCCCACCAAAGAAGATCACAATGATGCCAATTTGGCTGTCTAATAGCAATGACAACATTTATCATGGAATACAGGCCCTTTCATGGCCTGACTCCTGCTTAACTTTCCAGATTCTTCTTTTGTCATTTGTTGCCTTACACTTTATACTATAGCAACATTGAATGATGTACTATGTCCTCCCCATATTTTGTTGCCTCTCATTTCACTGTCTCTTCTCATTCTTCTTCCTCTGACTGGAATATCGGTGTCTCCCTCCTCCACTTTTTCTCTTATTCATGCACATTGTCCAAGTGTCGGTTCAGACATCTCAGATACCTTCCTTAGACCCAGCTCTTCCAGGCTGTTTTCTTCTCAGTATCCTAGGTATCTCTATCACTACACAAACCACATTGTAGTAGTAACATTAGGTTGAACCAAATGAAATTGCCATTATTTGGTTGATGTTGACTTACAAAAAGGGTGAGTCATTTTCTACCACCGGGCTAAAAGTTTCTTTGGGGTGGGTCTTATTACTTAATCACTGTCTATTCTTTCCCTGTTTAGAATGGACTCTAGTACCTGTTTGCTTACCTGAATAAATGGGCAATTTATAAACAATTGCAGAAATTTCAAGGATGTTCCTCAAACTGTCCCACACCCTAATTTAAGCCAGTTTATGTCCACTCACGCCTCCAGTGGGTTGAATGCATGGTTAAACCAAATATTTTTGCTATATGCCTTGTTTTGGATAATGAAGCAGGGCTCCCTACAATGTTTTTTGTTGGCTGTTCTTGCAAATTGCGTGGCTTCTTTATGACTATATCTTCAACAGAGACCTGAGAAAATCTGTCCCCTAGCAACAGCTTTCTGTAAATTATACTCATAAGTCAATACAAGGAGAGGGAGTGAGAGATGTGGGGTGAAGCATTTCTTGGTTGAGCATAATTTTAACTTTAGACAAGATCCAATTGATTCAAGCTGATTATGAACCGACTGTCTCTCTCCCTCCTTTGCTTTGGTTCTGTATACCTCAGCTTCATCCAAAAAGATTCTGCTTGCATCAACCCCCCTATGCCTTCCTGGAGCTGTTCAATCACTCCTGGCAAATGGATTATGAATAAGATGCCAACACATGATTTACTTCCTACGAGTCACAACTCATCATCCATATTTAGCAAATGCCCACTATGTTCTAGGAATTAAGGTAGGATTAGAAAGATGGGTAAAAAGGAATAACTCTTGCACTCAAAGAGCTCTGAGTTTAGTAGGAGGAATGAGACATATAAATAAACAAAGGCCAAAAAGAGGAAAACTCATATTAAAGATATATACCAAGCACAATGGCAATGAGAAGGAGTTTTCTCATGGGGCACCTGGGTGGCTCAGTAGGTTGAGCGTCCAACTTCGGCTCAGGTGATGATCTCACAGTCTGTGAGTTCGAGCCCCGCGTCGGGCTATGTGTCAACAGCTCAGAGCCTGGAGCCTGTTTCAGATTCTGTGTCTCCCTCTCTCTCTGACCCGCCCCCGTTCATGCTCTGTCTCTCTTTGTCTCAAAAAAATAAATAAACGTTAAAAAAAATTTTAAATACCTGTAGGATCTGAAAATTAGATAATCGGTGGCCTTGGTAAGAATAGTAATAGTGTCTACTGGAAAAGGATCCCAACCACTAATTGGTAAGCTATGATTTACAGATAAGGGAGTGGAGAAATCAGTAGTGAAGACTGTTGTTTCTATGTGTATACCTGATATAATATTAATACTGAAATTAAATAAATTTGAATTGTGGAAAGATACAAAGATAGAATACCTACAAATACCTATATTTGTATAATCTTACTGACCGTATGGGTTAGCTATCTTTATTTTCTGCCTTTTACAAAGAAGGAAATCAATAAACTGGACTTGAACGACAGAAGTAAAACCATCATGAGTTGGATTTTTTTCATATTAAATCCATTTTCCCACATTGTATGTACAATCCATCTTTCAAAGCACTTTGACATTTGGTATTGTCAACCCTAACAGGAATTTAAATTAGAAAAAAAAAAAAGAATGAGATAAAGATTAAGTGATTTGTTCAAGGTCACATTGTTACAAAACTTGCATCTTATCCAAGACTCTACCTAAAGGGCACAATACCCAAAGTCTAAAAGAAGCCAGTGTTTATAGTTGTTGTCTATTGCACATCCTTTTCTCCTCTGCTCCCATTTGCCAACCAAGCTGAGACAAAAATAAGGTAGTGATTAAGAAGAAAGAGGCAGGGTGCCTGGGTGGCTCAGTCAGTTAAGTATCCAACTCTTTATTTTGGCTCAGGTCATGATCTCATGGTTCATGAGATCAAGCCCCATGTCAGACTCTGCAATGATAGCAGGGAGCCTGCTTGGGATTTTCTGTCTCCCTCTTTCCCTGTTCATGCTCTCTCTTTCTCTCAAAATAAATAAACATTAAAAAGGAAAAGAGGCAAGACTCTATAGCCAAAATGCCTCTACTCAAATCCAGGCTTTGCCACTTACACTGTGACCTTGGCTAAGTAACTTAACTTTGCTGTGACATAGTTTGTTCATCTGTAAAATGGAAATAATAATAATTATACCTATGGCATAAGAGTGTTTTGAAGATTATAGGAGTAAATCGGAGGCAAACACTTTGAACAGTGTCTCATATATAGTCAGTACTATATATTTATTTGCTATCATTATTATTTTTCTTTGTTGTATAATAACTTAGAAGATGACAGATATCAGAAGAGGGTAAATAGCCAGATCCATTCCTTCTAATTGCCAACACTTGTCAATCCAGCCATTCCTTTGAGTTGTTTAAAAAGGGAGATGGGGTACCTGGGTGGCTCAGTCAGTTAAGCATCCAACTTCAGCTCAGGCCATGATCTCATGAGGTTGGTGAGTTAGAACCCCGTGTCTGGCTCTCTGCTGTCAGCACAGAGTCTGCTTTGGATCCTCTGTCCCCTCTATCTCTTTGCACCTGCCCCCCTCTCTCTCTCCCTCAAAAATAAACATTTAAAAAGGGAGACATTTTACCACAAATTCTGAGGGAAAGGGGTAAAGAATAATGAAAATGCTTAACTGAAACAAATTTTGAGGATGTTTTTATCCATGCCATCTCTTTTCTAAAATTACCCCTGGTATTGAAGGTTACTTTGATGTTTAACTTACCCACTAACCTCAGAAAAATAATTTCCATCTTTCCCCGTACATTATAGTAAACAGTACAGAGCCTGCTTGGGATTCTGTCTCTCCCTCTCTCTCTGTCCCTCCCTTTCTCTCTCTTTTTGCAATAAATAAGCAACTTAAAAAAAAATTTGAGACGGGCAAAAGGAGGTATGGGGGGAAAAGGCTAGGGAACAGAAATGTGAGAGGTAGCTGAGAGCAAATTTTGCAGACTGATTTCTATTTTCTCTGTTCTTATCTGATAGCTTCTCGTTTCAGCTTTGTAGCATTTGAGGGAATTTGCTATGTCTTGAAATTTCATCTAATGGATGCACCAAGTTATTCCTCTCAAATCTGAATATGCTGCTAAGAGAGAAAAGTAGACCACACCCAATTTGCCATTATGTTTTTCAAGTGGTTAAACCAAATTAATGTTAGAAAAATAATAAAAATGTTTAAATAAGTAACGTGTAAAATTTGAAGGACTATAATGTTTATTAAGCATCATTATGTTCCTGGTCTCTAAAATAAGTACATTTGATCCTTGAACAACACAGGTATGAATTGTATGGTTCCACTAATACATAGATTTTTTTAATATAAATATAGTACAGTAATATAAATATATTTTCTCTTCCATATCATTCTCTTAATAACATTGTCATTTCTCTAGCTTATTTTACTATAATAACACAGTATGTAATACATATAAGATATTAAATATGTATTAATCAACCGTTCACATTATCAGTAAGGCTTCAGGTCAACAGTAGACTATTAGTAGTTAAGCTTTTGGGAAGTCAAAAGTTATACATGAATTTTTTTTTAACATCTTTATTTATTTTTGAGAGACAGAGCACAAGCAGGGGAGGGGCAGAGAGACAGGTAGACACAGAGTCTGAAGCAAGCTCCAGGCTCTTAACTGTCACCACAGAGCCCGACACGGGGCTCGAACCCATGAGTCGTGAAACTGTGACCTGAGCCAAAATCAGATGCTTAATGGACTGAGCCACGCAGGTGCCCCCAAAAGTTATACATGGATTTTTTACTTCAATGTAAGGGAGGGGGTTGGCATCCCTAACTCCCAGGTGTTCAAGGGTCAACTGCATTTTTAATATATTAATTAATCCTTATAATTATTCTACAAAGAAAATATTAGTTCCATGTTACATATAATGAAACTTAAAAGAGGCAAATAACTTGCCCAAGACCACAGAGCTAATAAGTGCAAACCTCTGTGGAATTTAAATGTGGATCTAATTTTATTCAGAGAATGAGGGAAAAAAATAATATGAGCTCTTTCTAGATTGAGGAGAACCAAAAAAACCCACAACAGTTATTACCAAAATCCCTGAACAAAGAATATACAGATAATTAGATTGAAACAAAAAAGTAAATTAACATTTAATTCTCCTCTATCATAAGTGAACAAATTTTCTAGATTATGTATTTTTAGCTATTCACTATAAAAGGACACAAAGGTTATTTTGTCGAATTTACATTTGAACATATAGTTGTACCTATAATATGCACTTACATCTCTGTATGTCAGAGAATTGCTTGAAGACTTGAAACATGACTTTTGGGCATATACTCTTGTTGCTCATGAAATATGTAACTATTATTTTCACTCAAGATGCAAATAATATTCCCAATTATTTTAGTGATTTCCTTTCCTTTCTTTGCTATGGTAAAACCAGAGGTTTTTTTTGGTTTTGAAATGAGGGGCATGATTCTTTATCTCCCTTTTGAAAAGTTATTGAGATAAATGAGAGACTTTAAAAGAAATTAAGGTGTTTTTTAAAAATCATTTTTAAAGTTTCAGCATATAACATACAAAGTCAATTCATTGCCTCAGTTTATATTAAAAGGAGGAATCAGGAATACTGAGGCCAGCTTTTTCTCCATTCACCAGAGAATTACACACATTTTTACATTCACAAGGAGAAAGAAGAGTTTTTGTTTTGTTTTATTTTTCCTTTTAAAGAGAAGTTCCTCTCAGTCTTACTTGTTATATATTTCATGAAAGGATCAGCCAGTCTCTATTCTATACAACACATGGGTAACCTTTTTGATGTTAGATTTAGATTCTATTGCAATATGATGCACCAAACATCATTATTATGTATTTTATGTAAGTTGTTTCGAGCTAAAGTCAGAAGACATCATAATATATTCAATTCAATTCAGAAAACACTGAATGAGCTCCCTGTAGGAATAAAACAATGGAGTGAGCATTACCTGAATTCAGTGATTAATAAAACACTCTCCCTGACTTCCAGCATCTCACGTCTAGCTCTTGAATAACTCTAATATGGGACAACATGTCATAAATTCTATAACAGACATTCAGAGTGTTATATTTGAGCTGTCATCAATAAGAATACTTATTCTAAATATATCCTGTCCATGTTCTGATCCTGAAGACTTCACTTATGATTGTCAACTAACCATAATATGGAAATACCGCTTCTACCAAAACCAGTTGAGTTTGTTTCCAGTAGTCTAGTCCTTTAGAGATTCATATGTGCCAAACACCGCATGCTGGCATACACTTCCATACCTTCCTCTCTCGTGCCTGCTAAGCACTATGGCCAGTCAGGGTTTTTTAGCAGTACTAGCAGAAGAAACTCTGTTAGGTATACCCTATTCTCTTGAAATAGTAATAGTAATTAACAGTCTGACTTTTGTCTGGGAATGTTCTCCTTTACAACTGAGTCGATACAATCAAGAGAGATAGGCACGAAGAGATAGAAGGTGTTAACCACTGTCAGCCAGATGTTAGATTCGTCAAGTCAGCCCAGACAATCGGTGTCATTTTAGGATCCTCTCACATCCTGCCACTAGTCCTGCCTGATTCTCTTATGCTTCCTTCTCTAAGGAATAGAACCTCTGAGGGCCATTTAAAAAGCCCTATCAGGGGGTACCTTTTTATGTCAAGACTTCTGTCCAAATAAGCTTGCCTTCAAAATATGGATTAACCCCTGAGGCTCAATTTCTACAGATGACCTGCTAAGTAACAATTAATTAATCCCAAAAGTAATCTGTGAGAGATAAATAATGAAACCATTTACCTCTGCTTCCTACCCTCTGCAAACTCCTCCTCTTCTGAACTATATGGATGCATTCTAAAAACCATTCCACTTGTTACCTACTCCCCTTCACCAAAAAAAACTTTTATTCATTGTGTTGCTATAGTAATTAATTAGGGAGATATTTGAAGGGACATGGAGTTTCACAATCTAATCATATTATGTTATGTATAAAGCACCCAATAAGCATTTATGTGGAACATATAAAAATATGGAACAAATACTAACTAGAGGAAACATAGTCATAAGGCAAGGGCTGTATCTTTTATCCTAGCTAAAAATCTTTTCTTGGTAAAGCCAATACCGCTTTATATATCCTCTAAGGATTTGAACTTGATCCTTCTCTTGGAACAGTTGTGAAGAACGTTACCATTCCCTCTGGCTGAAAAACAGCTACTGAGTTCTGTTCCTCTGGGGGGGGGGGGGGGGGAATGGATAGATGATAGATAGGTAGATAGATACATAAATAGATATTCTGTGCCCATATAATTTTCAAGTCACATCTTGGAAAACCTAAAGAGATAAATAATTTTCAAAGGGGGCACTGAAAGAAAGTTTCTCTTTTGTTTTATTGTTTTCCACAAGCAGATATCTCATTATAAAAAAGGAATTACTGTTCTGCTGTAGTTGGAATTTTTTCCTTGTTTTAATATTTACAAAAAAATTACATCAATTGATCATTTTTCTTGTAAGCAAAAATTTTGCCTGAAAATAAAACTAAAATATAGAGACAGTTTGTTCTCAATTGTGCTGCGATAAGCCCCATAAGTATTTGATTGTGCATGCAAATATAGGTACTGGTATTTGTTTTTATTAATAATACTTCAGAGAAAAGAATCAATGAGGGCAAGATTCTCTCAGGTATTGCTATCTTAAAGACCCGAATCAACTGAAAAGAGAACATCATAAAAGCATCTTCCTACTTAAAAAAAAAAAAATAATAAGATGGGGAGCAATTCATAAAATCTAGGAAGACAACTGTCAGGAAGCAGAAGAAAATCTCCTTAATACTATTAGAATCAGAGGACTGAAAGGAACCTGGGTAGTTTATTTGACTTACTACTGATCTCATATCTAAATCATCTTACAAAGAAGATGCCCCACTTTTTGTTCATCTCCCAAGCAGAGGAAGAGTTCATAACATCCCAAGCAATTTAAAACTGTTTAGAAAACCTTTGGAAGACATTCTGCTTCATAGTTTATGTAAATCTCACCTCTGTTCTTTAAATATGTTGATATTCTTAGTGGAATGCAAGAACAAGTGGTTATAACCTTTATCTCATAACCTTTTCAGATTTTGGTGACTACTCTTGTCTTTCTCAAGTTGCTCTTCCAAAGCTAAATAAACTCAGTTCCATTGATCTGTCTTTATATATGCCAAGTAGGTCATTTAATGCAATCGCTCAAGCATTTGAGTAACGTATCTCTGAACCCTGCCAAATTTTTTACATCTCCATTTAGATGGGGAATCCAGATGTCATCAAAATAATGAGTGTAAAGATGATCTTGCACGATCTATAAATAATACAGTAATTACCTGAATGATGATTTTAGTTTTAATACTTTTAGTAGAGATTTATGAAGAAAATTATTTAGGCTATAATCTGGTTCTCAAAACAAAAAAAAGTTCATAGTAGGTGCCATGGCTTTTGACTGATTAAGTGATAGCTTGACGAATGCATTCAAAAATTCATCATGGTTTCCTGCCCTAATAGAGTAAGTGGTACCTCATTAACCCTTGTTGTAGAAACAAGAGTACTGACATATTCCATACATTGAACAACAGACAGCATAGGATTATAATTCTGAAAGAAAAGAAACAAATGATGTACACCATAGAATTGCCTGGGCTTTTTACCTAGAGGCATATTCTGGACTGCTGCCTAGAGAGGGAAATACAAACAGACTATGGGGGGTATCACTAGGTTGAGGAGACAGCAGAGTTCCGAGAAACGAAGATGAATGTTATCTAGAATATGGAGGACAGAGGGGGAAAAAACACGTAAAAAAGAACTCCAGAAATCGGCCCAGGATCCTCTTGAGTCTTTGACTGATTACTCTGCTACACATAAGTTGGCAGTGAGACATATAAGACAAAATAAAGAAAAACCAGTAGGGAAAAAACAAGTGTCAGAGTTTACACAAGGCTAGAAGATAGCCAAATTTCAGTCAGCCAGAGGGAGAACCTTCACTGCACACCTGGAGCATTCAGGAGAAACTCCAGAAAGGCCACACCTTAGGAGTAAGGCTAACTTCATCCTAGCATAAAATTAACTCTGAACACACCCTAACAAATCTCAGAAAGAAAACAGAAGCCCAAAGAATCAAACCATTCTTCAAAAAATTATCTACTACCACAACAAAGACCGTTTAAAGGATAGACACAAAATCTAAACTACTCAACAACCAGACAAATGAAACATAAAAAGGTGAGCCAAAACCAGTCAACAGAAACAAGGTAGAAATAATAAAGATGACAGACAAACAGATAAGGATTTTTAAAACAGCTATTAAAATACATTAAAATTTAAAGAACATGAACAAAATGATTAAAAAAGGAAAAACCAGTTAGAACTTCTTGAGATGAAAAATGCAGTATCAGGGATACCTGGGTGGCTCAGTCAGTTGGGCGTCTGACTTCACCTCAGGTCATGATCTCACACTCTGTGAGTTCGAGCCACACATCAGGCTCTGTGCTGACAGCCCAGAGCCTAGAGCCTGCTTCAGATTCTGTGTCTCCCTTTCTGTCTGCCCCTCCACAACTCACACTCTGGCTCTCTCTCTCTCTAAAAAGAATTAAACATAAAAAAAATTTTATAATGCAATATCAGAAATAAAAAATATACTGAAATAATAAATGTACAAAAAGAAATTAATTTTGCTGTACGTAAATTATATTTCAATAAGTCTGACTCTGAAAAAATATACTTAATGGAATTAACAGTTCTGTAGGTACTGCAGAAGAAAAGACCAAGAACTGGAGACAAATAGAAAATACACAAACTAGAGAGAGAAGAAAGACACAAAAAACAAAAAAGTCTCAAGACTTAGGGGACAGTATCATATGGTCTAACATGTGTAAGTGTGTTCTAAAAGGAAGGGACAAATAAAATATTTAAATAAAAAATAGCTGAAAATTTTCCAGATTTGTTGAAAATTGTTAATCCATAGAACCAAGAAACACAATGTACCCTAAGCAAGATGAGCACAAGAAAACTGCATCAGGTATAATATAATCAAATTTATAAAAACCAATAATAATGAGGAAGTCCCAGAAGTAGTTGCGGAGGAGAAGGGAAATAAAAAGATACTTGACATTGTTAGTCATCAGAGTAGAATAAATTTAAACCACAGTGAGGCACCACTACATATCTACTAGAAAATCTGAAACCAAACAGACTGATCATCCCAAGTGTTGATGAATGTATAGAGCAACCAAACTTTTCATATCATACTATTTCACAAGTGTAAAATGATATATGCAATTTTTTAAAAGTTAACTTGTATCTATACTATGACACAGTGGTTTCATTATTACGTATTTAATCAAAAGAACTAAAGATACATAGCCACAAATTGACTTATTAAAGGAATGTTCGTACCAACTTATTCCAACCAAACCTGAGAATATTCCAAATGTCTACCAACAGGAAAATAGATAAATTGTAGCACGTTCATACAACAGAATATTTATATTTAATTTAGTTATAATTCAGAGAAATGCAATGTTACTGCCTTTAAAGATGGAGAAAGCAGGGCATGAGCCAAGGAATATGGGCAGCCTTTAGAAGTTGGAAAAAAAAAACAAAGAAACATTCTTCCTTAAAGCCTTCAGAAAGGAACACCACCTGATGACATCATGATTTTGGTCCAGTGAGATGCATGGTGGACTTTTAACCTACAGAACTGTAAGATAATAAATTTTTGTTGTTTTCAGTCAGAGGTTTGTGGCAAATTGTTACAATAGCAATAGCAAATGTCTATAGATCTTCAAACTCCAATATTAACCAGTAATCCTTAATAATATGCTATTTTACCTTTGACTAGCTAATCTTTATTTTAAGCATAATTATAACAAGTTTAGTTAGTTTCACACCTGGCGAATGGACACTCTTCATCATCAAAATGGAATTGCCTAAGGGCACCTGGGTGGCTCAGTCGGTTAAGCATCCAACTCTTGATTTCTGCTCAGGTTGTGATCTCACAGTTCATGGGTTCGAGCCCCACATCTGGCTCTGCAGATGGTGTGAACCCTGCTTGGGATTCTCTCTCCCTCTCCCTCAAAATTCTCATTTGTGCTATCTCTCTCTCTCAAAATAAATAAATAAACATAATTATTTTTAATGGAATTGCCTAATGCAATTATGTGTCTGGTATATGTAACAAAGTAAGGAATTCCAATCACAAATTCCTACACAAGGAATAAGCCTTGGTCTTATATTAAAATATTGGACAACAGAAATATGTTTATGTTTTTTCAAGTGAAATACTCATTATGTTATATAACATTTTTATAGATGCTACTTTTACCAACTTTTTCATTAAAGATAAACTGTCTTTCCTAATCATATTGAAACAAAAAGAACTTCCATTGAAGTACTAGAAAGAGCTACACTGACAACAAAAAATAAGGTTGAAGATCCACAGGTGGGTGAAAGGGTTATAGAAAAAATCTTAATATGCTAAAAATAATTTAAAAAACTCAAAGCGGAGAAATCTGACAATGGATCTTGAGAGCACCTGATTATATTGCTGTTTTTCTGGAGCACCTGGGTGGCTCAGTCGGTTAAGTGTCCGACTTTGGCTCAGGTCATGATCTCACAGTTCATGGGTTTGAGCCCCACATCGGGCTCTGTGCTGAACTCTTATTCAGAGCCTGGAGGCTGCTTCGGATTCTCTGTCTCCTTCTTTCTCTGCCCCTCCTCCACTCGTGCTCTGTCTCACTCTATCTCTCAAAAATAAATAAATGTATATTACTGTTTTTCTATGTGATGCAATAACTGACTTTTATAATGACAAACACTAATTGCCAAAAAAAACGAACCAAGGCTTTCACACATGCTAATGAAACAGAAACATAAGAAATAAATTTTTAGGAGATTTTCATTAAAACTGCCAAAGTAAAGAAATGTTGATTTTTCAATGAATATTTGATTATTGGAAAATTTCCTTAAGAATCTAAAAGCTCAGTCAGTAAAGCTACCAACTCTTGATTTTGGCTCAGGTCATGATCTCACAGTTCATGGGTTCGAGCCCTGCATTGGGCTCCACACTGATGGAGCAGAGCCTGCTTGGAATTCTTTCTCCTCCCTCTCTCTCTGCCTCTCTCTCTTCTCTGCCCCTCTACCATTTGTGCGCTCACTCGCTCTCTCTCTCTCTCTCTCTCCCTCTCAGAATAAATAAATAAACTTTAAAAACACTCTAAAAAAAAAAACACTAGAAAGTATTTTTGTCAGCTATTGACATACCTTAGTGCTAAAGTGTGACTTCTGCCTTCATATTTGCAATTGCAAGATGTTTAGAATCAATTTGAGTTTATCATAATGCTTAAAATATATTAGTTTTCCGCAGATCCTCCCCCCCAATCCCTTCTTTATTTCTACAAAAAAAATATTCATATACTTAAGGCAACACATTTTTCAAACTCAAATATAATATTTTTACATACATGACAGGTTAGATAAAATGTTATATTTTACACCAAGGGAAAATTTAAGTGAGTATTTATTGAGGAGTTTAAATGACAATAATTATAAAAAAGGACTTTTTTTCTTTTCAGTTTGAATATAAAGCTTTTAATGTCTGGAATATCAACTGTATTGAAGTCATTTGTTATTCTGGGTTTTAATGCCATGTTTCTTTCTGGTGAACAATAGTTTTGTCATTTGTTACCTTTATGGCATTCTTTACTAAATCTGTGCTGAGAGAGAGACTGGGGACAGCAGGCTATCAGAGACAATAAAATAAAACATCCTGAGGAATGAGACTTGCAGCCATTTACAAAAGAAAAAAGAAAACCCTAGACAAAAAGTTAAAAAGCAGAAACTAATTCTGTCAGCGAATACTAATTTCTACGTGTCAACTTAACCACTTCAATGCTGATTATGCACCTTTCAATTCTCTGAATAGAGTACAAGAGAGGAAAGTGAAGCAATACTCACAATTCCTTTTCAAAGAAAAACCCAACTAGAAGACATAGGCAAGAATTTTCAATCCACCCATATGGCAGAGAGAGACAGAGAGACAGAGAGAGAGCACAATGTCACTATCAAGAATCTATTTTCCTGACACAGACCTTAATTTATGCACTTGTTCACCTATTCACTCGTATTGCTGGTGGTAGAACCTACCTCTGGGAAGTAGATCACAGTTCATTGCATCATTGGCAGTTTTCTCCTGACATGGGTACCGACATTATAAGAGAGTAGTTGCAAATGAACTCATAGGTCATAAAGTACAGTATGAAAAGCATTGACTTTGGAATCAAACAGACCTGGGTTTGAATTCTAATCCCAATCCTTATTAGTTATGTGAACATAAGCAAAGTTCTCTATAAGACTCTATGAATCTCTTTTTCTTTGTAAAAGAGCTATGATAATATTTACCAGAAACTGTAATAATATTTACTATGATAATATTCACTAGAAGTATAATATTTAATAGAAAATTTATTGCAAATAATATATGCAGTTGGATACCTTGCAAGAAAACAGGATTTGGTGAAGTTTTATGAAATACATTTACATACCCTCAAACTCATTTCTTCTAACTCTTCAGTAGTCATAGTCTGTGAGAATCATGTCCTTCACAACTTCACAATATGAATACCAGAACACAAAGAAAGTACAACAGCCCAAAACTTCCAAGATGTTTAATATATTTTTAAATAAATGTTTAACTTAACAATATGTTAAATATGGACAAATGATGTTTGAATTACTTCAACTTAAACGTCAAAAATACAGATCTACAACTCTTAAAAGTCTTATGATGATGTTTATAGCAAGATAGCAAGAACCTCATTCAAAAGCCATTTTCAGCTTGAGTCTCTCCTATTAAGATAAGGTAACTGAAATAAATAATAGAAACCAAGAGTATAAGGAAGTTAGGAGCAATGAGGAATGAAAAGAAAATTTGGCATTACATAGCCTAAAAAAATAATGGAAAGTTAATATTTTAGCTATTTTCCATTATATTTCATTTCAAAATTGCTAACTTTTGTGGAGTACGTTAAGATTCTTTTCATTTATTTTCTTTTGCAATTCCCCATGAGCTTCACAAGAAGACTTTTTTAACTAAAGCAATAACTTTCTTCTCCTGCCAAGGAAGATACATAACTATAAATGCATGGAGAAAAGTCTACTTTGTGTCTGTCATTCAGAGGATGAAGCAAAGGAGAATTCTTAGTCTGAGAGTTATGTAAGCAAAATTCCTGACCCTTTAGGCTGAGCCTTCACAGTGGGACTTCATATTTAATTTAAAGTATTCTAGATTTTCAGGTTATCAAAATCAACTTTAGGTAAAATACAAAATCATATTGCAAAAGCAAGAGGTTTTTGGGGGGGAAGGGGTGGGCAGAGGATTACATTGTTTTGGATTATTTGGGCACTCTTGTTTAACATAGTGTTGGAAGTCCTAGCCTCAGCAATCAGGCAACAAAATGAAATAAAAAGCATCCAAACTGGCAAAGAAGAAGTCAGACTTTCACTTTTTGCAAATGACATGATACTCTACATGGAAACCTGAAGGACTCCACCGAAAAAGCTGCTAGAACTGATATATGAATTCAGCAAAGTCTCAGGATATAAAATCAATGTACAGAAATCAGTTGCACTTCTATACACCAGTAATGAGGCAACAGAGAGAAATATCAAGGAATCAATCCCATTTACAATTGCACCAAGAACCATAAAATACTTAGGAATAAACCGAACCAAACAGGTAAAAGATCTGTATGCTGAAAACTATACAAAGCTTATGAAAGAAATTGAAAAAGACACAGAGAAATGGAAAAACATTCCATGCTCATGGATTAAAATGTCAATACTACCCAAAGCTATGTACACATTCAATGCAATACCAATCAAAATAGCACCAGCATTCTTCTCAGAGCTAGAACAAACAATCCTAAAATTTGTATGGAACCAGAAAAGACCCTGAATAGCCAAGGCAATGTTGAAAAAGAAAACCAAAGCTGGAGGCATCACAATCCCAGACTTTAGCCTGTACTACAAAGCTATAATCTTCAAGACAGTATGGTATTGGCACAAAAGCAGACACAAAAAGCAATGGAATAGAATAGAGAACCCAGAATTGGACCCACAAATGTATGGCTAACTAATCTTCAACAAAGCAGGAAAGAGTATCCAATGGAAAAAAGACAGCCTCTTTAGCAAATGGTGCTGGGAGAACTGGACAGCAACATGCAGAAGAATGAGCCTGGACCACTTTCTTACACCATACACACAAAAATAAATTCAAAATGGATGAAAGACCTAAAAGTGATACAGGAAACCATCAAAATCCTAGAAGAGAAAACAGGCAACAACCCTTTTGACCTTGGACACAGCAAGTTCTTACTCGACATGTGTCCAAGAGCAAGAGAAAGAAAAGCAAAAATGAACTATTGGGACCTCATCAAGATGAAAGGCACAGTAAAGGAAATAATCAGCAAAACTAAAAGACAACTGATGAAATGGGAGAAGATATTTTCAAATGACATATAGGATAAAGAGTTAGTATCCAAAACCTATAAAGAACTTACCAATTCATCACCCAAAAAACAAATAATCCAGTGAAGAAATGGGCAGAAGACATGGAGAAGTGTCTACTTTTCCAAAGAAGATATCCACATTGCCAACAGACACATGAAAAGATGCTCAACATCGCTCATCATCAGGGAAATACAAATCAAAGCAACACTAGGATACCACCTCACACTGGTCACAGTGGCTAAAATTAACAACTTAGGAAACAACAGATGTTGGCAAGGATGTGGAGAAAGGGGAACCCTCTTGAATTGTTGGTGGGAATGCAAACTGGTGCAGCCACTCTGGAAAACAATGTGGAGGTTTCCCAAAAAATTAAAAATAGAATTGCCCTACAACCCAACAATAGCACTACTAGGAATTTATCCAAAGGATACAGGAGTGCTAATTCATAGGGGCACATGTACCCGAACGTTTATAGCAGCGCTTTCAACAACAACCAAATTATTAAAAGAGCCCAAATGTCCATCAACTGATGAATTAATAGAGAAGAAGTGGTATATGTATATGTGTGTGTGTACACACACACACACGTGTATGTATGTATGTATATATGTATATATACATATATAATGGAATACTACTCAGCAATGAAAAAGAATGAAATCTTGCTATTTACAACAGTGTGGATGGAACTGGAGAGTATTATGCTAAGTGAAATAAGTCAGTCAGAGAAAGATAGACATCATATGTTTTCACTCATATGTGAAAATTGAGAAACTTAACAGAAGACCATGGGGGAAAGGAAAGAAAAAAAATAGTTACAGAGAGGGAGGCAAAACATAAGACACTCTTAAATGCAGAGAACAAACTGAGGGTTGCAGGGGGTGGGGAGGCAGGGAGGCGAGGAAAATCAGTGATAGGCATTGTGAAGGGCCCTTGTTGGGATGAGCACTGGGTGTTGTATGTAAGTCAACATGGGAATCTAGTCCCGAAGTGTATACACTATATGTTAGCCCACTTGACAATAAATTCTATAAAAATAAAACACAACAACAACAAAAAAAACAAAATAAAATAACATTTTTCCTTAGAGTTCTTTAAGAAAATGACTTTAAGAAAATTCTTAAAGAATTCCTTAAGGAAATGATTCATTATGCAAATGATTCCCTAGGATTCTTTAAGAAAAGAAAAAAATTTTTTACTTATTTTTTTAATGTTTATTTATTTTTGAGAGAGACAGAATGTGAAGGGGGGAGAGTCAGAGAAAGAGGGAGACACAGAACCTGAAGCAGGCTCCAGACTCCACACATCAGCACAGAGTGCAATGTGTGGCTCAAACCCACGAACCGTGAGATCATGACCTGAGCTGAAGTTGGACATTTAACCAGCTGAGCTACCCAGGAACCCCAAGAAAAGAAATTTTTTTAATTCTTTAAGAAAATTTCCGTAGAATTCTTTAAGAAAATTATTTAAGAAAATGAGAACAATATCTTTTATTTATTTCATTCTAAAACCTGATTGTATGAGGCAAGTGGACAAAATCTTTAAAAAATCTGTCTAGTTATATGAGTTACAGGTCTTAAGATTCCCCATATATCTGCTCCCGTATTTGATCGCTATATGAGAAAGAAATTACCCTCCTAAAAATTGGCCACTCGTAAGATATCTTCATAAGGAACCTCATATTTCTAACTTACCTTATTGAAAAAATCTGAGGAAAGAGGAAATGAAAAAAAAAAAAGACAGAGAGAAAACGAAGAAAGCATGGATGGAAGGAAAGGGAACAGAAAGTAGGCTCCAATTGTGTGCTTCCCTTGTTCGGCTGCCCTTATCCAAAGTGACCCTTTCATCCTTTGAAGATAAAAATCAGGGGCCATGCCTCTCTTGCCTTCTTTTAGTAAACCAGATACCTAGAAAAACAGTTCTTTTGGTCATGAATACTATTCAATTATGTATTTTGTTAAAACCTCCTTTTCACCAAATAAAGTTAGTCCTGACCTGTTTATCAGCAGTGAAGAAAGGGAGCCTGGCAAACATCTGCCTTTTCAGATTTGATTCTCAGATCAATTGTTTACAGTGGTTATTTTAGCTTGATAGGGCTCACCACTTAAGGAGATAAATCTTTTTTTTTTTTTTTTTTCCTTTCAGGCATGCAGGGGAACATGAGCTTTGTGATACCTGTTTTTTTTTTTCCTGCAAAATAACAAAATTGTTTATAAAAAAAGCTATTTTTGATTCAGTACAGTCACCTGAGATATGATCACCTTGTGTTTTCTATTTTTCACCAACACTTTTATTATATTTTATAATGGCATTGGAGCGCCACAGTTATTGCTTAACCTAGTTTTGTCTTGAACAAGACAGCAGAATTGTTGTCAAATGCTTGCTTAACCTTAGCATACATCTCTACCATTCTTTCATCCACATTCGAGAGTCTAATGTAATTTCATTTTGATTGAAGACATTGAAGCATTCTCTTTAAGGGAGCCCATGTTACAATGTTCCCATTAAATCTAAGACCTTGAACCACTACTCCTCATTATTCTATCCTCCTGCCGTCCTTCCCCTTGCTCCCCATATCCACAGTAACATTCATGGTAACAGTAATCTGCACCTTTTGTTTCATTCCATTCTTTTAAGAGTCTTCTCAAGGTGTTACTTAATCAAGAGTAGGACTTGCAATGAACAAAATCCACCTCTCACGTGCATAAGCAAACAAAAAGCATTTATGGGAAAGGTGCTAGGGTATCCCACAGAACCAAAGGACAGGATAAGAAGCCTGACCCCATAAAAGACAGGGACCAGGCAAAGAAATAACCCCGGTCACCACTCTATTTTTGCCTCTATTTGCATGTTTACTCCTTTTGTCTCTTCCTCTATTCACACCTGACTTAACAGAGTCAGCCTGTACATGGCCCTCACCTGCCTTGTCTCCAGTTCACCAGACCAACTAGTGCTTTCCTAGTCAAATTCCAAGTTCTGATAAGTACAAATCCGATAGTTATCCAATGCAACCCATTAACTGTAACTAAGGATTCAGAGTCGTATAGTTCAAATGTGGCTATCAAGGTCCCATCTTGGGGAACAGGTAAATGGGTTGTTAGTGAAAAGTGGTATGGGCCAGAAATGTCCCCCAAAATGTTCCTGATACTAGGTACAGGTTCTGTCAAATCTGCCCCATTTTAAATATGTGAAAACCAATGCATGTTTTATTTAATGGTCTTGTCTTCAAAGACTGGGGGTTTAGCCTTAGTTTTGTCACTAACAAGATTTTGGAACTAAGTCAAAATCACTTCAGACTATATAAATTTGCAATGTTTCTTCTAGCATTAAAATATGGTAATTCTATGTTCACCTGAGATTGGTATTTTAAATGATCAATTCTCCTGCATGGATAATATTTTATAGCTTATATAATATTGGCTGACTTTTCCTGTATAGTTACTCTGGGCAAGACACTATTCTAAAAGCCTTAACATCTATTAACTACAATGCGACTCAGACACAAACTTCATAGGTAAAGGGCACTGTACCCCATAAGACTTCCCTCACTTCAGGTGCCAACTATAAGTTTGAGAGTTCCAAGACTACCCACACTTCTCTCTGACCAGCTGGGTACAAATTCAAGGTTCCTACTACCCCTCAGATTCAATAATTCTCTAGAATAGCGCATGACAATTCGGGAAGGCACTCTACTAACAATTACAGTTTTATTATAAAGAATGTAAAGTCAGGACCAGCTGAAAGAAGAGACGCATAGGGCATAGTCTGGAAGAGTCCTAAATATGAAGCTTCTGAGACCTTAGGAAAATCACCCTCCTGGTGCATCAGTATATGGTTACCAGCTGGAGAAGCTCACCTGTGCTCTGGTGACCAAAGTTTTTATTGTGGTTTCATTACATAAGTATGATTAATTGAATCATTGGCCATGTCACTGAGCTCAGTCTCTAGCCAGCCTCCCCAGAGGTCAGGAAGTCAGGGTGGTATTACATGACTCAGAACCCCAACACTCTAATCATATGGTCGGACTTTGGCACGACCAGCCACCATCCTGAAACTATCCACAAGCCCACCATGAGTTACCTTGTTAGTACACACACATATATGGTCCAAGAGGCCTACCATGAATAATAAAGACACTCCCTATCATTCAGAAAATTCCAAGGAACCAGAATCACAGCCAACTGAATTCTTTATAATATAACATTAATTTATTTAATTCTCATAGCAACTCTTTAAGGTAAGAATGAAAGTTTTCAAAATTTTATAAGGCAGAAGGTGGTTAAGTAACTTGCCCAAAGTCCACACCTGCTAATAAATGGACAGAGAATCTGGGTTAGATCCTGTGTTTTTATTTATTTTTATTTTTTTTAAGTTTTTTAATGTTTATTTTTGAGAGAGGGAGAGAGAGAGAGACAGAGTGTGAGCAGAGAAAGGGCAGAGAGAGAGGGAGACACAGAATCCGAAGCAGGCTCCAGGCCCCGAGCTGTCAGCACAGAGCCCGATGTGGGGCTCGAACCCACAAATGGTGAGATCGTGACCTGAGCCCAAGTCAGACGCTTAACCAACTGAACCACCCAGGTGCCCCTAGATCCTGTGTTTTTAAATGATATGTACTTTCTCCTTCAGTTATTTGGCCCTTGCTTAGAAATCTGATCAAAAAACTACATGCCCCCATCTATCACCCTACAACACTACACATGTGATGAGCACTGCATAATGTGCACAGAGGTTGAGTCTTTATGTTGTACACCTGAAACTATTGTAACATTGTTTCAACTACACTCAAATAAAAACTTTTTTAAAAGGTCTAAATAAAAATAATCACATGCCCCAAATCATAAATAATAATTCTTTGACTTACCATGTCATACTTTCCAACTCAAAAATAGCAACATCCTAGTCTTTTGTTTTCAAAAGAAAATGTATTTAAAACCAGTGCTGTTTGTCATCTTCTTCCCTTTAAAACCACAGAATAAATTATAAATCTGTGGGAAATGTGGACTTGATAGCTTTATAGCCATTATCTTCAAAGTGACTGAGTACAGAGAATGTGGTAGGCATCTTTATCCAACAGTGGTGTCTAATATGGTAATGGATAGAATGATTAATTCTACTCACTGCAATGAACTGCCCCCAAATCTCAGTGGCTTCACACAATAGATTTCTTTTTCATTCGCATATAGTCCAGTGACGGTTGGGTAGCTCTCCTCTGACTGGAATTCAAGGATCTGGGCTCCTTACCTCATGTGGTCAAGCCATCCTGGAGCTCTTTGCTTTTAAGCACACAAATGAAAGAGAGCACTTAAAGAAGGTGAACCAGATCATTAACCCCTTAGCCCAGAAATGGCATGTGTCACTTCTGAGCATATCATATTGTCCAAAACTCGTTAGGTGGCCAATTTAATCATAAGAAGCCTGGAAAATCAAAATGCAACACAGGGATATTGCTTAGCATTATTAATAGTGTCTGTCAGAGTCTGCACGTTAGTTACCAAATATCCATTTGATCTCTCCTTCCTACTTGGGGAAAACATGCCTCCACAAGTAGCCAACACAAAGACCCAGCGCCCTTAAATATGGCATCCGGTGTTCTTTCACTAGCTGTGTGGGCATGTTATTTACCCACACTCTGCTCAGTAAAATTGGGAATATTATTGTTCATACCTTAAAAAGTTATGAGAATCTAGTCTCTAAATCCTATCCATTAGATAGTATTCCAGGTTGTTCCTATGAACTGAGATGCAGGTTATATCCTTCGGTACATGCTCGTATACAATGGTAGTACAGAGACAAGACAGTGCCACTGGATACTCCTTCAGAAATGGAAAGGGGCGCCTGGGTGGCTCAGTCGGTTAAGTGTCCAGCTCTTGATCTCTGCTCAGGTCATGATATTGCAGTTCGTGAGATTGAGCCCCACATCAGGCTCTGCACTGACAGCACGGAGTTTGCTTGGGATTCTCTCTCTCTCTCCCTGTCTCTCTCTGCTCCTCCCCCTCACATCTCTCTCTCTCTCAAAATATGTAAGTAAACATTAAAAAAGACAGAAAGCAATAATTCATCACTAGCAGCTCTGAATTGTGAGAAAAAGACAGTGGAGTCTCCCTGCCCTGACAGGATAGAAACCTCTGGTACTGCTGCCCTCTGCAAACAACTGCCTTGCCTATAGTTCATTGTGACCTATACTAACACTCTTCTTGGGAGGTATACAGTTGTCAAAACTACCTTCTGTTTATAGAAGGCCGGGGACACAACAACAGTTTTAAGCCTTGGACAGCAAAAGGTTTTTTAGTCCATGTTCTGAGTTCTTTGGTAATGTCATTCCTCCAGAAACCTAGTAGTCTTCTTAGTTCTGGTTGCAATTAGTTCTGTATGCTAGTAGCCACACTCAAAGTTTATCTTAAATATAATTCTCAACCTGATTTATTTCTGTTTCTCTTTGCTGGTTTCTACCATGTCTTTCCTGACAATTTCATTGTGATTACCTGAGACTATCTAGCAAGTGAATGGGAAAACTACATCCTTAGTCTCCTCTTTGCACTGAGACACTTAATTCAACTGAAAAGTTTACAGAGACTTTGCATCTTTTTGGGGGGGGGGGCAAGAAAGAGAGAGATCTAGAGATCTAGTTTTTAATCCTTGAGGCCCTGAATTAATGGACTCTATTTCCCCTCCCTTTTTAAAATAGCTTTTTTGAGGTATAACTGACCAACAATAAACTGGATATATTTAAAGCATACAATTGGATAATATTGACATGTATATATCTGTTAAACTACCACCATAATAAATATAATAAGTTGGACTTCATCAAAATTAAAGGCTTCAAAACATACTGTTAAGAAAATGGAAATACAAGCCACAGACTGAAAATATTTACAAATCACATTCCTCATAAAGGACTTGTAACCAGACTATGTAAAGAACTCAAAACTCAGTAACAACAAAGTAAAAACTCAGTTAATACAGAAATCGGCAAAATATTTGAACAGACATTACTCCAAAGATAACAAAGATATCAAATAAGCACATACAAAGATGCCCAAGGTCATTATTCACTAGGGAAGTGTGAATAAAAGCACAATGAAATACAACTACACCCCTATTAGAAAGGCTAAAATTGGAAAGACTGACCATATCAAGTGTTAATTGGAGCAACCAATACCTGAATATGAAGCCAATATTGCATACTTCTGAAACCTCCACATCTAGTACCAGTTTCTGTTTTGGTCAGCTACTTAGCTGCTCTAACAAATAACCTCCAAACCTTGGTGTCTTACAATGAAAGTTTTAGTTCTCGTTGGTACAAAGTCCTGTGTGGTCTAGAGGCTCCCCCGAGTGTAGTCCAGTGGCTCTCTTTCACTGCTGACTAGGAATCAGGGCTCTTTCAAGCACATGACTTCATTATCCCAGAGTTCTTTCTTCCTGACCTTATAGACAGTGGAGTGGGTGAGGCAGAAACACCAGTTAGTGAACCATCTTGTCCCATAAGTGACACAAATCACTTTACATAACTTTACATTCTTCAGAACAAATTACATGGCTAACCTAATTGTCCTCTACAAATAGTTAATAATTAATTGTCTGTTCTATTTCCCTACCTGTGCTCTGGAGTCTGTCCCCTCCAGGTTTCTGAGAACCTTTGTTCCAAGCTTCATTCTCTCCTCTTCTAATACCTTCAACTGTTGAACAATTTCCGATTTCCAGATTATTGGAAACATTTGGGTTTATTCCATGTTCCCTTACAAGCACCTTCCTCTTTTTAATCCTAGTGTTTTACAGTTTCACGTTTGGATGAGTGTTTCTATCTACACAGTCTGCCAGCCTGATGCCTACCCAGCACAGTATTTAGATTGCTCTTGTGCCACATGAAGGGCCCTCCCATAAAATTTAACTGTCCTTACTCAGTTCTCATCCTACTCAATGCCTACTGCACTCTTCATAACTCCCTTTCCTAAGAGCATATCTTTGTTTTCTGGTTCTCCCCTACCTCTTATGGCATAATCTCACCATAATACTTTCCTCCTCAGTACTCTTCACTGCGGCCCAGTGCTTGCCCCTTTTCCCTTCTCCCTTTCGTGATGTTAACTATATTTACTGATATTTTCAAGTGCTATTAATACTAAAGTAATTCAATGTATTTCTATAAATACTCTCTCATTACAGAGAATATTCTCTCATTACAGTTCTAGAGTTAGCAAGATTGCCCCAGCTAAAAATAGAGTCAAAGGTGTGCTAAAGGGAAGGGATATTTTAACTACAACCTTTCATTTTTAAAAAATTTTAAAGTGTTTATTTACTTTTTTGAGGGAGAGAGTGTGCAAGGGGGGCAGGAGTAGAGAAAGAGGGACAGAAGATCCAAAGCAGGCTCTTCACTGCCAGCGGTGATCCCTATATGGAGCTCAAACTCGCAAACTGCTAGATCATGACCTGAGCTGAAGTCAGACACTCAGCCAAATGAGCCACCTAGGTGTCCGTAACTACAACCTTTCATTTTTAAGGCAAGTCGCAATATTCTGTGATTTTACCAATATCGTACTACTGCTAGCTGTCAGGAAAACTGAGACTAGAACCCCATTTTCCAATATCCTATCCACTAAGCTAGGCTGATTCCCTGATTTTTACTAATTCTTTTCTGTTTCCATTGGTTTTTAAATGTATTCAGAGTAAGTCCCAGATAGGTGAAGATATAAATCTTCCACAGAATAAAGGTATCTGAATAAAGAACCAAATCAAAGTAAAAGCAAGTATTATTAATTATGAAACACTTGAGTTTATTTTTATTCTAAGGAGAAACACTCATTCATTTACCTCATTTAAAATTTCAATTTATAAGTTTTTAAAATTTTAGGAGTACGAAAATCTCAAAAACACTTTAATATTAAATGGCGCTTTCTTCTGATAAACAGTTCTAACCAGTTTTTTTTTAATATAAGAATAATCCTCACTTGAAGTGTTACTAATTGAGATTCAATTAGTTATTTTATTTAGATTAATTTGTCATATTAATCTTTACTACTTATTGTGATAAGTAGTACCATTCATTTATTCTCTGAAAGGCAGCAATTCTAAAAAAGTAGCCAATTGGAAATTAACTATCCTAGTGGAGATTTTCCATGGATGAACACAGCAGAGGTCCTATAAAGACAAGTTTCGAAGTTCCCCAAATATTAATTGCTTTGTATAAACGTCAGGGGTTTCCATGATCATGATACAATGTTGGTGTTTTACTTCTTTTGAATTCAGCAGTTTGTATTCTAGAGATACTCAAAATGTTGTTAATCTGAAGCAATTTATTTAAAGATTTTTAGAGACTTCTTTACACTATCTCTACCAAATATCTTTTTGTCAACAGAGATGGGAATGTTTTGAACTGAAACCAAAAATAAGAGATAAACAGTCTAGAAAGCATTCACTTCATAGACACATACTGAGAGAAATAAATAAATACGGACATGGGGGAACAGGTATGGAGAATAAGTTTAGCTGTTGGGTTATGTACTAATATACCCTCAGCATCAGAATTAAAATGCAACCATTTGTGGGGCACCTGGGTGGCTCAGTTGGTTAGGCGTCTGACTTTGGCTCAGGTCATGATCTCACCGCTTGTGGGTTCGAGCCCCGTGTCGGGCTCTGTGCTGACAGCTCAGAGCCTGGAGCCTGCTTCTGATTCTGAGTCTCCCTGTCTCTTTCTGCTTTCCCCCCGCTCATGCGCGCTCGCTCTCTCTCTCTCTCTCTCTCTCTCAAAAGTAAATAAATGTTAAAAAAATATTAAAAAATATTTTTTTAATGCAACCATTTGCTTATGGTTGAGGTCATAAAATTCTGGTTGCTGGCCTCCTAAAAATATTCCATTTGAAAGTCTCATTTCACTGAGATTAACGTACAGCCTAACAAACCAAATACTTTATAATGAGACAATTTGTGGGTTTCCTTGTCCTTACCAAAAAATAGAAGAATCTAATAAAAAGTTGAACACAATAAAATTACAATATTCTAAGACTTACAAATAGGGAAATTGGTAATAGTAAGTGTCAATATGAAGGATGGGTAATTAGGAGCGCCTGGGTGGCTTGGTCGGTTAAGCGTCCGACTTCGGCTCAGGTCATGATCTCACAGTCCGTGAGTTCGAGCCCCGCGTCAGGCTCTGTGCTGACAGCTCAGAGCCTGGAGCCTGTTTCAGATTCTATGTCTACCTCCCTCTCTGCTCCTCCCCTGTTCATACTCTGTCTCTCTCTGTCTCAAAAATAAATAAACGTTAAAAAAAATTTTTTTTTAAATGAAGGATGGGTAATTAGCCAAGAAATAATCTGAATAAATTACTCTATAGATACAGTGTAAAGAGAGAAAATTACACTCTATTCTCAGTTTTTAAGATTGTCTTTAATTTAGGTTCTATAGATGGGGAAAGTCTTACATGAGCCAACTAGTCAAATAACAATGAGTTGGGACTGAGTAAAGGAAACTGAAGAGAAAGTTTGGTTATAGGTATGATTTTAATATGAGGAAAATTAGAATTAATGCTTTTGTTTGTTGCTTTCTGCTTTGAAGTATAAGATCCATCCTCCACCCTTAGGAAATTATAGGAAAGGACTTGATGCATCTTACATAGAGGTTGTAATGGAAGAGACCACATAGCTCCAGCTGGAACTTAACCAATGGCATTGTCTATCCTTCAGGGGCTCTGGATGTTGAGTACTGGACTAAAGAGCCCTCTATATTTTGGATCTGTGTCCATGTCCATTCTAAAGACTCTTTTATGATATCCTTTCACTCACCGAATTCTCCCTATGTTTCTTGGAGGAAGATAGTTAAGCAACATAGTACATAGAAAGAGCTGTTTCCTTATCACCTTGATTGGGAAACAGACCAGTTTAACACTTTTTTAATTATTTTTTTAAGTGGGCTCCACACCCAGCATGGAGCCCAACATGGGGCTTGAACTCACGACCCCTAGATCAAGACCTGAGCTGAGATCAAGAGTCAGACATTTAACCAACTGAGCCACCCGGGTGCCCCTAATACATTTAATAACTGGAAGTAGACTTGTATAAGAGAAATGACTAGAACAGCCTTCTAATTGTTTTCCCTGCTTCCTCCAGTCTATTCCCCACACTGGAGCCTGGATTATCTTTTGAAAATGCAAATTTAACCACATCCATCTCTGCTCTAAACTTTCAATGACTCTCCATTGATCCTTAGCATAATCTCCCCTCATAGTCTCACTCTTCCTTAACCCTCACTCCCATCTTTCACCAGCAATGCCTCTCTAGCTCTTCTGACCAGCTGTGCTGAACACCTTTCCCTTCCCTGAGTGCCCTTGTTCTCTGACCCATGCCTTTGAACATGCTGAGCTCTCGATCCAGTACACCCAGTCAGCTCAAACCTTATCATCCCTGCTCCCCCTTCTTACCTGATAACACCCAGGCTCCAGAAAGCCTTCTCTGATCCTGAAATTAGATCTGGCCTCCCTGATTCCATAGCATCTTTTGAGAAAGCTAAAACAGTACTAAAACAGTTCAGTCAAAGACTAAAGTTCCAGTCAGCAGTTCCTGTTCAGAAACCCATGGACAAAGCATTCTTGGAATAATGCCTCAGATTAGACACATGGATGTTATATTCTTTTATCAGAGAACATAGAAGATAGAAGAGATAGAAGTTTCAGTCAAGTTTCAAAGATTCTATGTAACAGTTACCAAGCAAAACCACAATACAGACCATCCTGCAGGAGGTTTCTGACCCCCTCACCTCTCCTTCCTTCCTTAGTACTGGCTTCAAACCTCTAGGGGTCAGAATTAGTAACTAATGGTTCAGCAGTAAAAGAAAAGAGAAAGAAGCTGCCAGCCACATCCTCTTTACCAGTTATGGATGTCAAACCTACAGCAGGACCTAGATGACAAAAGCAAGCATGGTCAAGCTTCAAGCCATGGTGATTCCTATAAAGGCGTTATGTTGTGGAGTTCACAGTGACATGGAATTAATGTTCTGGGTAGGTTGAACAGTATAAACTAGATGCATCAGGCAGGAAAACCAGGATTATACCATGTCATATGAGTTCACTAGACTGAGGAAGTTTTAAAAATTCCTGGGGCGCCTGGGTGGCTTGGTCGGTTAAGCGTCCGACTTCGGCTCAGGTCATGATCTCACAGTCTGTGAGTTCGAGCCCCACATCGGGCTCTGTGCTGACAGCTCAGAGCCTGGAGCCTGTTTCGGATTCTGTGTCTCCCTCTCTCTCTCTGCCCCTCCCCTGTTCATGCTCTGTCTCTCTCTGTCTCAAAAATAAAAAATAAAAATAAAAAGTAAAAAAAAAAATTCTCTGTAAGTAATTTCCTAGAAATTGGTTTTTAATTCAGCATATATGAACTTCTTGAAAAGTAAGAGTCCTTATGAGCCTCTTGCAGCTATGGCAATGTCATAAGCTTTTTGGGGTTTGCTTTTCTTCTCATTCATTAAAATCTCTTTAGCCAGTTTTATCCAAACCCACACCTTTATTTACCATCTAGACCATAATGGCTCCCAAATGTGTACTCCCCGGTAAAGACACCTCCTCTGAGCTCCAGATTCATAATACACTCAAGGGTGTATATTATATGTAAATGAAAATACTGCAGACTAGCTAAGAGTCTATACCATAGATTCTCATGTAGCAAACTTACATGTCTCCATGGGCTAATCAGGTAACATAAATGATTGAAAGCAATCAAATGCCAAGGAATCAGGTGTGGTGAGGGCTATTGCTAGCTGGAAAGCACATGCCCTTTTAAAGGAGGTAATCACTACTCTGCATTGACCAACTTCTGCTCAATGGGAAGACAGGTTCAGTAGCACCAGGTGTTGCTACTTCGCAAGGGAAACTAGAACTCCGATAATAGTGTAAAACTTCTCTATTAAAATGATGTGCAATCCGGGGCAGTCAGTTAAGTGTCTGACTCTTGATCTCAGCTCAGGTCATGATCTCATGGTTCATGGGTTCAAGCCCCTCACTGGGCTCTGTGATGATGGTGTGCTTGAGATTCTCTCTCCTCTCTGACTCTCTGCTGCTTAAAGTGCTCTCTCTCTCGCTCTCTCTCTCTCAAAATAAATAATCTTTAAAAAATAAAATAAAATGATATGCAATCCAAACAAAGCACTTTGCAGTATGGAACCTTCTGGTTTGTAGGGTCTAGTAATAGTGGTTATGAATGGATTCAAAATCATCAGAACCTCCATATCAGTGCTAGATGATCTCATCACTTCCTTGGGAGGTAAAGGTTTTTTTGTGTTGTTTTATTTTTTTAATTTATGTATTCATTCTAAGAGAGAGAGAGAGAATCTCAAGCAAGCTCCATGCTGCCAATGCAGAGCCTGACATGGGGCTTGAGCCTGTGAACCAGTGCAGAGCCTGACATGGGCCTCAAGCCCATGAACCATGAGATCATGACTTGAGCTGAAATCAGGAGTTGGATGTTTAACCGACTGAGCCACCCACATGCCCCAGGAGATAAAGTTATAGGGAGAAGAGTAAGTTTGGATTTGTAGGTTGGACTTATAATCAAGAATCAGCAAGAAGGAAAGAATTGTTTTTCGACTATACCTTCAAATGAGAGCTGGCTACCTGGAATTGTGAAGTATAGCTTGGAAAATCTGGCACATTTGGACCAAATTTGTGGAAACGATTTAAAAGACTGAAGCTTGGGCACCTGGGTGGCTCAGTCGGTTGAGCAGCCGACTTCGGCTCAGGTCACGATTTCACAGTCCGTGAGTTCGAGCCCCGCATCGGGCTCTGTGCTGACAGCTCAGAGCCTGGAGCCTGTTTCAGATTCTGTGTCTCCCTCTCTCTGACCCTCCCCCGTTCATACTCTGTCTCTCTCTGTCTCAAAAATAAATAAACATTAAAAAAAAAATTTAAAAGACTGAAGCTTACTTGAGGGTTCGCTAAATGCTCGCTATTGGTTAAGCTAATGAAAACTAAAAGTGACCAAGATCCTTAGTAAAGCAGTACCACAGATATGCCTCATAATCTTGAAGTCATGAGAGGAAAGATATCAGTGGGCAGGGATAAACCAGTTCATCAATTCCAGCTAAAAGAATTGACAGTCTCCCTATCCCCTGAATCAATGTAGGGCTCAGCTTAGAAACAGAAGTCCCAGATCTGCTTCAAGTATGGCAAGTTGATCATGGTTTTTAGTACCCAGCTATCCATCTATAGCATTTCATAGTCCCCAGAAAAGGCAGGAATAGCTGTACACTGGCTGTAGCTGTGACAGAAAGACATTTTGTGGCAATCTGCATCCTGAGGATTTTAACACTAATTATAGGAGTAGAACCCCAAAGGAGGCAAAAATTAAATCCCAGAATGAACATATTGGCTCCCAGACATGCCAGTAAAACTGATTGGTACAACCGTACTAAGCCTGGTAATGTCTTCTGATGAAACTGAGAGAAATCTCATTCACCTCAAAGAACGAGAAGAAAGGGATATTGGACTGTGAATGGGAAGGGACCCTGGGAAGGCAAAGTGTATGCTGTATACTTCTTTATGGAGCACTACAGAGATTTTTTGCTAAGATAAAAATGTAATGAGGTAGAGAATTTCAGAGGGTTTGGGGAGCCTGATTCTAACAAGGAAAACAAGTGATAAACCATGATTGCCAGGGAGCTATTGGATGGAAAAGAACAATTGTCAGGAGTATGGGGCATAACCATTGCCAAGAATAAGGAAAGGAAGAGATGTGAAAGCAGCCAAATGGCACGACGGCTGCAGAAAGAGAGGCAGAGGGAAAGATATTTAGCAGTTGCCCTGAGTGGGAAACTTTGAGCAGAATGAGCAATATCTGAAGATGTTTTTAGGAAGACTTTCTTAAGTGCTAAGCTATATAAAGTCACTATCTTGCTACTTTGAACAGATCAGCCATAAATGTGTTCTTCAACCTCTTAACTTTTTCAAAGACTCTTTAAGACTAAAATTCATAATGGAGGTGTTGGGGTGGGGGAGGTGAGTTGCATAAACAGGAGGAGGCAGACCAAGCAGCCTGCTTACAATCCAGCTACATTTGAGGGCCCTATTTAGTATCAACATTTGGTTAAATAGCAGACTTCAAAGTGAAATCTCCATCTATGGTAGTATTGGAATCTAAAATACATATTTTGGAAAGTGTGTAAGGAGGAAGATCAAAATCTCTGAAAGCTTAGGGGTATTCCCTCCTAGCACACATCAGGCATGGCTTCTCTGTAGCATGCAATGCTGTGTGTATTATTATGGCAAACTCCCCAGGGTAACGTTGCCCACAAACACGAGAAACACTTACTAAGGAGGGACTTTTGATGTCTACTTATTTAGAGAGGCACCCACTTTGTAAGAAATCTCAGTGCACAGACTAACAAAGTTTGACAGGTTTGTTCAGTGCTGCTGGGTATAATTGATTTTAGATTATCCTGATTAAAGCAAGTCTAATTTTCAAACTGTTGTTATATCAAAAGTCCCTATTGAAAAGAATCCTTGTGAAGAGCTAATGACAGTTTTGGCTTAATTACTTTCCTTAAAATCTCCCTGAAGTAGAAGAAACAAACAGAGGTTATTCAAGCTTATGAATGTTTTAATACTTCAATCCACATGACAATGGGGAAAGCTTGATATAGCAAATGATAATTTATAAAACATATTTTCCTCTTTTCCTATTACTAAGTGGAAATAAAATATAGATTATTACTGTTACTTAGGGAAAGAATTTGAACCCCTTGATCTGATTATAGACAACTATCTGGGGGACAAAAATGATATGGGTGATGGTGTAAGAAGAAAATTACTTTTGAAATGAGTACTTCACAATAATTATCATTAAGATAGTTGCATCATGCAAGTTGGCTACTGTATTCTTCTAAAGGAAACACACTGCCCTTTCCAGACTCCTTTATTTACAGATTGATTCATTTCCTGTTTTTGGAATCTAATGTATCAACTGTTAATCCCACTTTGACACACTAAGTGGAATTATAAAGGCTTGAAAGGGTTAAAACATCTCTTCAAAGATCTAAAATGCTACCCCAGGGGTGCCTGGGTGGCTCAGTCGGCTAAGCATCTTACTTCAGCTCCAGTCATGATCTCACAGTTCATGGGTTCGAGCCCTGCATGGGGTTCTGTGCTGACAGCTCAGAGCCTAGAGCCTGCTTCAGATTCTGTGTGTGTGTCTCTCTCTCGTTGCCCCTCCCCCACTCGCATTCTGTCTCTCTTTCTGTCAAAAATAAATTTTAAAATTTTAAAAAATAATAAAGTGCTATCCCAAAACACCTCAGGAACTAAAACACTACTCAACTCTTGCTGCACATTAGAATCAGTTGAAGCACTTTAAAACCAAAACTACCAACGACAAGCCCTCCCCTCACAGTCTGGCGTGGGACTCTGCAGTATTTTATATAAGCTCCTCAAAAGTGAGTCTGATGCACAGCCTCATTTGGAAACCACTTGAATCAAGAAATATTGGTATTTTAAAAATCAGTGAGCAATCAACAACTGGAATTTATTATCAATTTTAATATATTAAATGTGACTTGAAAGATTAACTCAACACCAGAGGATGTTCGCTTAGTAACTGACCTCTCTCCGAAGGAATAGTAGCACAATATAGAAGCCCTACCAGTTCTGTAATCTAGAACTATGCATAAAACCACCCAGATGTTCCAAAATTGGGAATTGCTATTTCGCATGATGCAAGAATATAAAAGAATGTATCATTATTTCAGTTTATCAGTTATCCATATCAAGCTATGAGAAAGTACCTCAATCACCCCTATAAAATGACATTGTCACATACACAGGCATACCTCAAAGACATTGTGGGTTCAGTTTGAGACCACCACACTAAAGCAAATACCATAATAAAGCGAGTCAAATGAATATTTTGATCTCCCACTGCATATAAAAGCTAGGTTTAAACTGTAATATTGTCTAGTAAGTGTGCAATTGCATTACATCTAAAAAATGTACACATCTCAATTAAAAAATACTTTATTGCTAAAAATGCAAACCATCCTCTGAGCTCTCGGCGAATTGTGAACATTTTGCTGGTGGAGGGTGTTGCTTCAATGTTCATGGCTGCCAGCTGGTCAGAGTGGTGGTTGCTGAAGGTTGGCGTGGCTATGGCAGTTTCTTAAAAATAAGACAACAGTGAAGTCTCCCACATTGATTGGCTCTCCGTTTCATGAATGATTTCTCTGTGGCATACAATACTGTTTCATAACATTCTATCCACAGAACTTCTTTCAAATTTGACATCATTCCTCTCACATCCTGCCACTGCTTTATCAGCTAAGTTTATGTGATATTCTAAATCATTTGTTGTCATTTCAACAATTTTTACAGCATCTTCACCAGGAGTAGATTCCATCCTGAGAAACCACTTTCTTTGCTCATCCATAAAAAGCAACTCCTCATCTGTTAAAGTTTTATCACAAGATTGCAGCAATTCAGTCACATCTTCAGGCCCCACTTCTAATTCTAGTTCTCTTGTTATTCCCACCTCATCTGCAGTATTTCCTCCACTGAGCTCTTGAACCCCTCAAAGTCATCCATGAGGTTGGAATCAACTTCTTCCAAACTCCCAGTAATGTTGACGTTTTGACCTCTTCCCATGAGTCACAAATGTTAATGGCAACGAGAACGGTGAATTCTTTCCAGGTTTACAATTTACTTTGCCCTGATTCATCAGAGGAATCACTACCTATGGCAGCTATAGCCTTACATAATGTATTTCCTAGATGATAACACTTGAAAGTCAAAATTACCCTTTGGTTCATGGGCTGCGGATTGGATATTGTGTTGGCAGGGCTGAAAACAGCATTAATTTCATTCTCATTACACCTTTCCATCAGAGTTCGTGGGTGGCTAGGGGGCTAGGTGCAATGGCCTGTTGTCCATTGATAGAGCACAGGCAGAGTCGATGTAGCATAATTCTTTTAGGCCCTAGAATTTGGAGTATGGTCAATGAGCATTGGCTTCAACTTAAATGCAACTTCACCAGCTGCATTAGCTTCTAACAAAAGGGTCAGCCTGTCCTTTGAAACCGTGAAGCCAAGTGCTGACTTCTCTCTAGCAATGAAAGTCCCAGATGGCATTTTCTAATGTAAGGCTGCTTCATCTACATTGAAAATCTGTTGTTTTGTGTAGCCACATTTATTAATGATCTCACCCAGATCTTCTGTGTAACTTGCTACAGCTTCTTCATCAGCACCTGCTGCTTTGTCTTGCACTTTTATGTTATGGAGACGGCTTCTTTCCTTAAATCTCATAAACCAGCCCTGCTATATCTTCCAGCTTTTCTTCTGCAGCTTTCTCGAAAGCCTCTCTCAGTCTTCAGAGAATTGAAAAGAGTCAAGGTCCTGCCGTGGATTAGGCTCTGGCTGAAGGGGATGTTGTGGTTGCTTTGATCTTCTGTCCAGACCACTCAAACTTTCTCCATATCAGCAATAAGATTGTTTTTTATCTTTCATGTGTTTGCCAGCATAGCACTTATAATTTTTTTCAAACTTTTTTTTTTTTTTTTTTTTTTTTTTTTGCTGTCACAACTTGGCTAAATGTTTACTACAAGAGGCCTAGCTTCTACCTATCTCGGCTTTCAACGTGCCTTCCTCACTAAGCTTAATCATTTCTCATTTTTTTTTATTTAAAGTGTGAGACATGCAAGTCTTCCTTCACTTGAACACTTGATTGGCCTAATTTCAATACTGTTGAAGGGCACCTGGGTGGCTCAGTTGGTTAAGTGTCCGACTTCAGCTCAGGTCATGATCTCACGGTTCGTGGGTTCGAGCCCCACGTCGGGCTCTGTGCTGACAGCTTGGAGCCTGGAGCCTGCTTCGGATTCAGTGTCTCCCTCTCTCTCTGCCCCTCCCTTGCTCATGCTCTCTCTCTCTCTCAAAAGTAAATAATAAACATTAAATTTTTTAAAATAAACATTAATAAAAAAAATTTTTAAAGAAGGAGTAAAAGGAAAAATGTAGAAGAAAAGAATCCTTAAAAATTTTTTCAATATTGTTAAGTCTCAGAGAATAGGGAGACCTGAAGTGAGGGAGAGAGATGGGGAAATAGTCAATAGAACAGTCAGAATACACACAATATTTATAGGTCAGGTTCTCAGTCTTATATGGGTTCAGTTCATGATACCCAAAAAGAATTACAAGGGTCACATCAAAGACCACTAATCACAGATCACCATAACAAATATAGTAATAATGAAAAAGTTTGAAATTTTGTGAGAATTATTAAAATGTGACTCCGAGACTTGAAGAGGGCAAAATCTGTTAGAAAAAAAAGAGCACTGATAGACTTGCACAATACAGGGTTGCCACAAACCCCCAATTTGTAAAAAAAATGCAGTATCTGAAGGCACAATGAAGCAAAGCACAAGAAAACAAGGTGTGCTGTATTTATTTTACACGGAACATTTGGCATCTGTCGCTGATACATTCTATAACTGGAGAAAGTTACGTGGAAGAGACAAATCTTTTTTGAAACAGGATAAGGAGGTATTTGATCTATCTCACATGTGGTACAGTTTGTTCTTCCACGTTTGTTTAATTACTATCATGTACGTTGTTAAACAGTAAAGATAGTAGGACATAGTAACTTTGAAACATGTAATCTTTCTGCATCGTATCTCTTGTTGCTTAGTGACAAAAATTTATCCTTTTACAGGCCTCTAAGTTAGGCCTAAGCAAAGAGAGCCTTTATAAATATTCTCCTGAATTAGAATGTTTAACTTTCTTTTTAGAAAGGTTTAAATCAAAAAGACTACTTTAATGAATTTTATTTATTTCTCATCTTCAAATGAGTGATTGGACCAGTTGTTATTTAAATTCCCATATAGCTGTAATTCTACATTTTAACATAAATGTAGCTATATTGTAGATACATTGTAATAAAAACTGGTTAGGGAGTAGTGTTGGGGAGAGTGAAAAAGCCTCACAAGAAAAAGAAAATGTGGCTCCTAACCTGAAGATCTTTTGTAACTGAGCACATACAAGCATATTTACTCAAGCATAATGGGAATTTCCAATCACTGAGTACACAGCTATGAAGTTTCACATTCTTGTCCTTTGAATCATTGATCTGACTGAAATTATTTGCATCTTTTATATTTTAATTTATACCTATTTTATAAATTTGTGTTACTCAGAAAGTCTACGCAATTGCGTATTGAAATCTGAGGAAAAAAAAAACAGAGTCAGTTGATTTTACTTTATATTTTTAAGATGTAGTGCATTCCTGGTATGCATATGATTAAATAATTCAGAGCAATTTTGCTTTGGATGTAATCAAGACAACATAAAACTTCTCAGCAGTAGATGAACTGGAAACTGGAAGAACCGGCTGTGGCAGACCCCTGGGAGAGATCAGTGTTTTATTTTGTCATGTTTGGTATACAGCCTCATTTTGATTTTTATTACATTGGGCTTTTCTTTTTTACTTCTTTTCCTACAGCCCCTTTGTGAAAGCAATATTACAGCATCTTTAAAAATAGCATTTTGAACTGAGAGAAGAGGACAAAACACCACTGTGGGGTGGTGATTTGGCTATAAAAATCTTTGAGCCAGAGGATTGGTTTGTGACTAACTTTATTCAGATTTGCTCATTTAATATTGGCAGTATTTCAAGTAAAAAAAAAATGTTCTGTCTTCCACAGGATACTGTTAATTCATAAGATGCTTAAGAGATGCTGGTGAGGTTGAAGACAAAAGCATACAGTGTATTTCAATGTGTCTGTCTGTCGTCTGACATGGAATGGGCTGTGGAAGTCCAGACTGTTATTTGTGCAGGGTGCTTCTAGAAAGCTATTGGACATCATCTTGAACAACTACACAGACTCTGGAGCCGTTGTAGTTTCAGTAGGGTGAAGTAAGGAGTGAGGGATGGAGAAGGACACTGGGGGATGTGAGTATTCTTTTTGCGCTCTTGCATTTGGGTACCTAGGCAGTGCTCTAAGGCTGATACATTTATGCAGTACCTTCTGTGTGTCAAAGCACTCTGCCATATATCCATCACTGTTATCTAATTTAATCCTTTCAGTGGGCCTTTGAAGTAACTAATCTCTCTGTAACCTGAATTTCCCCCAAGTCTTACCTGTCTGAGGGTACAGAAGAGGTTCTGTTAACACTAACATCCAAATTGCAGTGGCACTTAGCCCTCCCTGTGTGACAGCCGTCTTTACAGGACCTCACCATGCATGTCTCATGTAGCTTAAGAGCAAGCCATTTCCGTTCCTCCACTCTGATTCTCACACTGGTGAGGTCAGCACCAATCCTTTAGGAATGCTCTCTCCAAGCTTTCCTGCCAAGCAAAGCTACCCTGGGTCTGCAGCTACCCTTGGATTCCTCAGCATAAATCTGAATTGGGATCAGTGGCTGCATAAGGTGCTGTGAGAGGGTTATTGGAATTCAGGGTAAAAGATGGCTTTATCCTTGGGACGCCTGGGTGGCTTAGTCTGTTAAGCGTCGACTTCAGCTCAGATCATGATCTCTCGGTCTGTGGGTTCGAGCCCACTCTGTGCTAACAGCTCAGATTCTGCTTTGGATTCTGTATCTCCTTCTGTCTCTGCCCCTCCCCTGTTCACTCTCTGTCTCTTTCTGTCTTTCAAAAATAAATAAAACATTAAAAAAAAACTTTAAAAGATGGCTTTATCCCCATCTCTGTGTAGCACTTCTCCACTTGGACCTGAGGTTACATTCATTGTACCATTGTTGCACACACACACACACACACGCACACCCCTCACCTCACTAATTATTGCTCCATCAATTTCTTTTCTTCACTCCTCTTTCCACTGGGGCTCGAAACAAATCCCAAGTCCATGTGAAAAGACATAGAGACAATTCCCCTTCACTCTCTTCATCTTCCTTCTTTCAGGTATCACAGCATACTCCCCCCCCCCACCTATCCCTCTTTCTTTAGAAACCCTTCCACGATACCAACTTATGACAGTAGACATCTAAAGGGATCGTGTATCCATCTGTTCCACACAGATGGCCAGACTCTGAAACCCATTTTGGAATCAGCTGGAGAAACTGGCTAAAAGTCCCTGTGCAGCATATGAAACATGGGCAGTGTAGACTCCAAAGGGCTGTGTTCTTCAAACATTACAACGCTTCCCAACACACAGGCATAGAACTTGCCTGGTTTCAGACTCAGTGTGCTTCAGAAGACTTGTCACCAAAAACCATTCTCAACACCTAACATATAATGATTTTGAGGGAAAGAAAAATAAGAAGTATAGAAAGCGTATTCTGAATTTTACTACTTAAAAAGTTTGTGTTATTTGAAAAATAATCATGTGCAGGGGTACTAAGAGGCATCAGCATAAAACAATAGTATCCAAAGAACAATGGGATCAGGGCATCTGGGTGGCTCAGTCGGTTAAGCTTCCGACTTCGGCTCAGGTCATGATCTCACAGTTCGTGAGTTCAAGCCCCACATCAGGCTCTGTGCTGACAGCTCGGAGCCTGGAGCCTGCTTCAGATTCTGTGTCTCCCTCTCTCTCTGCCCCTCCCCTGCTCATGCTCTGTCTCTCTCTGTCTCAAAAATAAATAAAACATTAAAAAAAATTAAAAAAAAAAACAAAGAACAATGGGATCTGTCTGAGGAAACTTCCCATTTTCATGACTTCTAAGGAAGCAGTGATTTATTATTTTCAGAAGTATGATTATTTTTTAATGTTTTTAATTGTACTATTTATGCTATACCGAACAATGCACATTAATCTGCACATTTTCGTTTGCTAAAACGTCTGAGCTTGCCTCACAACTCTCAACTCTCCTGAGTTTCATGGAGGACATTGAGGACTCCCCTGATCTCTGGCCAAAACTCTGTGATCAGTGCCCTACTCTGACACTCATGACAGAGGTTCCAAAGGCATTCACGGTAGACAGGGCTGCACCAGATAGAACTTCCTTCTCTTCACTCCTTGCAAAATGTTTGCATTGCAACTGTCACTCTTCCTCCCACTGTACTTAATGTCCCTGACAAAACATTAAGGCACCAGAAACCCCACTGTTTAATAATAATACAGACTGTAATATTTTATTGGTACTTTTAACTTTTAAGGCACTTTGCTCACACGATCATATTGTATGCTGATAGCAGTCTTTTCAGAGGGCTGGAGCTGAAGTCACTAGCTGGCTTGTACATGCGACAGAGAAGAAATGGTTGAGAGGCATGCTGAGGACCATCTGCTTTGTGGGTGTCTTATCTCTTTCATCAGAATCTGCTGATTTTTTTTTTTTAATTTTTTTTTTCAACGTTTTTTATTTATTTTTGGGACAGAGAGAGACAGAGCATGAACGGGGGAGGGGCAGAGAGAGAGGGAGACACAGAATCGGAAACAGGCTCCAGGCTCCGAGCCATCAGTCCAGAGCCTGACGCGGGGCTCGAACTCACGGACCGCGAGATCGTGACCTGGCCGAAGTCGGACGCTTAACCGACTGCGCCACCCAGGCGTCCCAGAATCTGCTGATTTTTTAACACATATGACCGGAGGCCTTGATGTAATGACTCTGGTCGTGTTTTGATAATTTTGAAAAGTCATTATGAAAAAATTGAAAATGAACTTTTATTTGTTCACTTTTTCATTTGTTCATTAAAAATATTCATAAACACTCATTCATGTCTATAGATTTAGCTAGGGGGAAAAACAGTCCAAAACTCCACGAGATTATATTCTAGCAAGCAGAGAGTCCATAAATGAAACAAACAGGTAGTGTACATATTATGCAACATGCTAAGGAGACAAAGCAATAAGGAGTTGGCGGTGGTGTGCATTTCAGACAAGGTGCCCCGGATGGCTTCACTGAGAAGATGACATTTGTGTAAAGACCCAACAGAGAAAGACACTAAGGAGATTAGGTTTATATAGTTTACTGTATAACCCACAGCTTTTAAATTATCTTCATATTTATAACATCAGTTCAACCTCACCAGGGAGAGTATTACAGATGAGGAAATGAACCTCAAGGATTTGCCCAATATCATGGAACTGGTTAAATTCTAAGCTGGATCCAGAACTAAAAAAGAAAAAAGAAAAAAAGATCCCTGGTCACTGTTGTTTCCACTATACAAACTCTCCCTCTGTAATTGAAGACAGAACATCTTTTTTGGGTCCATGGAAAAATAGGTTAATAGTGGATTTTAAAATTTTTATTGTAAAACTGTTTAAATTTAAAATGCAAAATGAAAGTATTTTAAGATCTTTTATCACACTGCAATCATATTCAGTTACTCATATTTAGTACAACTAATTGTTTTAGCAACTTTTCATTTTGTCTACTTAAATTCAATTAAATAAGTTTTATTAAGTACCAGCTATGTGGGCAGGAAAGTGTTCTGTTTTGTGAACAACAGGGTTAAAAAGCCTAAATAGTCAAATGAGCCATCACGGAATTCATCCAACTATATTTTGTGATTGTGACAAACTAGATCCTGAAATGCTAGTTCTTGGGGTCCTAGTTCTGGCTATATAGGACACATAATATAAGCCCTCATGAGGTGGTGCCTCAGTTCTGATGTGCAAAATCTCAGAAACATGGGGAGGTAATTGTTTCTATTAACATTTTTCTTAACATATTTGGAAAACAAATACACAAAGATGCTCCTAATCCCTCAGACCCGGAGGACAAATAATGATACTTTGGGTAAATAAAAAGTCTCATTGATTGCTCTTCTCATTCTTAAGATCGAAAATGAGAAATGTAGTTATAGCTTTCTTTCCACAATACTGAACATTTAATGCAGATAGCATTTAATGCAGGTTTTCTTTTTTCAAGCTAAGTGAATGGCCAAGTCCTACTGGACTTGTTTTACATTGCTCAGAATTTTATGAGAGCAAATAGGCAGCAACTTAGCAACAGTGTGCTAAATTTCAGGATGGCACCGTTTTCACCCTGCCTCCTCACCAGTCCTATGGAGTAATCGCCAGTAAACACAGGGGGTGATATTAGACTCCCATATTGCAGTCACAGTAGCTGCAAAATGCATTTTTCTCAGGCCCCTTTGAAACCAACCACTTCATTAGGCAATGGACATGCTCGTCAACATCATCTCTGCCTCCTATAGTTCTCAAACTCTCCAGGCTTGCCTTGCTCCCTCATAATAAAATAAGCAATTTTCTCTAACTATGCTCACTGTTGCCCCTGTTTACTGAATTAGAGTTTCCAGGTTTGGTAATTGGTCTCCTGCAAATGTTGCAGCCACAAGCGTTTCTTATCACTCAGCTGCTGCTGTTCCCATGGCAACAGATGTGTTTACATTCACAACGTTATTCAACTTTTTTTTCCACCTCTGCAATTCAGTAAGAATAAAAATTGATGTGTGAAAAGGAAAGATATTGCCATAAAAAGGGACAGGAAAGAAAAAGGATTTTTAATTATAGGAATTAATAAAATATTCAACACCTACATACATGTTTGAATATTTTATTAATATTCAAAATGAAGCATGTTTACTTTTAGAGGAAAGTAATGAAGGCAGGGACTGGTGTCTTTGTGAGATTTACTAAATACTTTAAAATCAGAAATAAATATATATTGGGAGAGCCTGGGTGGCTTAGTTGGTTGAGCATCCAACTCTTGGTTTTGGCTCAGGTCATGAGCTCTGTTTCATGGGTTCACGCCCTGCATCAGACTCTGTGCTCACAGTGTAAAGTCTGCTTGCAATTCTCCATTTCCCTGTCTCTCTGCCCCTCCCCAACTCACGCTGTCTCTGTCTCTCTCAAAATAAATAAATTTTAAAACAAAAAAAAGAAATATAAATCTTATTACAGACATGGATGTAGAGAAAATCGTACTTACTACGAAGGTAAGAATTGAAAACAATTGTGTGAAGACAATGGTTTTCACAACCTCCTGTAAATTTTTTTCTCCCTGATCTTAAGATCTTTGGGACCTATTGTGGGCTGAATGTTTGTGCTCCCCCAAATTTCATATGTTAAAGCCCTGACCCCCTATGTAACAATATTTGGAGGTAGGGACTTTGGGAGGTAATTAGGTTTTAATGAAGTTATGAGGCTGGGCCCTCCATTATGGAATTACTGCTTTTATAAAGAAGACCCTCCAGAGCTTTCTGTCTCTATACACATTCACCAAGGAAAAGCCATGTAAGCACACATCAGGGAGGTGTCTACAATCTAAAATAGGTTTCTCACCAGAGCCCAGCCATGCTGACACCTGATCTCAAACTGCTAGCCTCCAGAATTTTGAGACAGTAAATGTGTTTAATCCTCCCAAACTATGGTATTTTGTGATACAGCGCCAGCAGACTAAGATAAGGCCCTATCATTGAGCCTGTAGAAACGAATTAGTCAAGACTAAGCTGCTTCAGACATTGTAAAGTAGAATAAATGCTATTTCCCTGTGAAATATGCCCTGTGAATATGATCTGTGTGTCCTCATAACTTACTCTCAGGTGAGATAGGTTGCAATTTGAGGAAAGCCCTGGTCATACCTTGGGTCTGAAGTCTTTCTGCTCAGTTATACCTGGAAATGGAAGCTGAGAACCATTTTGATCCCTGTAAGTGTCCTGTCGCTGATGTATAGAAAAGTTGCAGGCAAGAGAGTGTCATAGAATCATTCCATGCAGCTGATCAGGAGCTAAATAATTTTAAATATAAATAAACTATTAACCTCCACTTGATTTACTTTCTAAGGAAGTGGGGAATGAGGAGGATTCTTTTGTTTTGTTGAGTGAAGTGGTGAAAGGGAAAAGCAAACACAACGGGTAGATTGCTAGGCTATAGATCTACCAAGAAGAATAAGGTCTGAGGAAAGCAGCAGGGAGGAAGACAAGTAGTGGAAGAATCATAAGAAAGGTAGGCTGAAAGCAGGGCCCGGGGATGGGGGTGTGTAAAGGGAAGGAAGTAAGTGATGTGGATAGTTGCCACATGTAATGAAACTTTGGGGGAAGGCAGACAATATCTAAAGAGAGTTTTAAAGTTTATTGTGTTTGTCATGTGATATAATCCTCCCTTTGCTGACTCATTAAATGGCCTTAGAAAAAATCTAGATTATTTTTCTGTTTTCTGTTTTCTGTTTTAAGTTGAACTTGGATTTAAGTTATGACATGATGATGAGGCTGTCAATAAGATAAACTTTAAGTTTTACTTGTCTATATTAACTGCCAAGACTTCTTGGTATCCTGCATCATAGGACTTAAATGACTCAACTACCCTCCTTAGATGTGGGTATTTCTAAATCAAAATGGCAGGCCTGAATTTTACACAGTATTCTTGCCATCTTTGTCTTCTGCTTCTCTGTCTCCTTATGGTCCATTTCTGAAATCTCAGAACTATCCTTGAATCCCTCTGCCTAACCTCTAACTTTCTGTGTATCTTCTCCATTTCACTAAAAGAAATCAACATCCACCTGGTAATTCTATCCCCATCCCAAAGCATTGGTTTTGTAGTAGAAAATCAATATCTGTAAATTCTTTGGAGCTCTTTCCATCAAAAGGTAGAATCGACTTCTCAAACCCAGGCATCTATACTGGCTCTGTGACACTCTGCCTAGTAGAAAGCAGTAGAAATGGTGTTGTATGACTTCCAAGCCAAGGCCTCAAGAAACCTTTATCTTTATTCCCTCTCTCTTACAGTGTTTCTCAACTTGAGCACTATCAACATTTTAGACCAGATAGATCATTCTTTATTGTTGAAGCTGTCCTGTGCAATGTAGGATGCCTGTCTACCACTAGATGCCAGTAGCAAGCATCCCCACTCACCGTCTCACAGCCCTTCCCTTGGTAATTAACTTATTAATCTTAATATTTTAATTTAGAGTCTTTTGGATTTTTAACATATATAACCAAAACATGTACAAATAATCATTATAACATATTTGTTTTTATTACCTTACTTCACTGACTGGGAATTTAGTATTTTTTCCTAATTTCCAGGAGAAGTTTTTAAACATTATCAAGCATGATATTTGGTATTGATTTCTAATAGATATACTTTAATAGATTAAGGAAATTATCTTTGATTTCCTAGACTGGTAATAGGCTTTAAAATGTTTTTTGAATGTATGTTGAATTTTTAAGTCTTTTCTGCATTAAGATAATTATATGATTTGTCTTATTTTGTTAATGTGGTAAATAGCATTGATTTATTTTTTTATTATTAATTTTTCACTCTTGAAATAGGCTCAACTTATTTGTGTTTTATTATCCTTTTTTATTTATTACTGGATTCAGTTTCCCAACAATTTTAGGGTGTTTTTTTTTCATCTATGTTTATCAGTATGGCTGGTTTGTAATTTTTCTTTATTGAAATGTCCTTGTTCAGTTTTATTATCAAGGTTATATGGGCTTTATAATATGAATTTGGGAGATGTTATGAATAATTTTTTCATTTGCCCCTTCAGATTCTTCCTC
>NC_064809.1:63379286-63469356 GCF_023721935.1 Panthera uncia | reverse complement strand
TAAACCTTTTTACACGTGCCGTATTTCTACCAGGATTTGACTGAAGATGTGTTGTTTCTAGAACTGGACCAGTGTTATGAAGTGAAGTTCAAAATGGAGCTCTGAGTTTCAGTTGTTCATATGCTCATTGAGCACATGGATAATCCTGCTGAAGGAAATGTGGCACAAGTATTCCATGGCATACAGCAAACTTCACAATTATTTAAATTATCACTGGTGGTGGCATGGGATAGAATACTAGAAGAGGACAAGGTGATGGGGGAGTGGCTCTGGGATTTAGTTGCCATGGTGGCAGTATTGATTACAAAGATATTGAGGTAAGCTACTTACTTATGAGTGTCCTGGAGACCTTATGAAAGTAAAAGCACAAAATTAAAATAAAATTAAAATTAAGGCTTTGGATTTCTCAGCGAAGTCATGAATGGAGAACCACAAAGCTTTCATGATAGCTTTAAAGAACTTCCTTATCTTATGTAACCACAAGGTGGACATTGCTGAGCATCAGACCACAGATCTGATTGTAAGATTTACAGAGTTGCAAATTCTGTTAACCTGCTAAGTCCTCTATGCTAAGGAAACTGTTTGGAAGGAGTGGCACTACTTGGAGTAGGGAATTGGGGCAGATAAAGACACGGGTGAGAATTTTGGATCCCATATTATCTTGAAATTTTTGCTAGTGGAAGGGCCATTGCATCTCACTTTGTGCAAACAATTACTCCTTTGCATGAATAATCTTCAGTGACTTCAGCTGGGACAGGTACTTTGCAGGAAACTCTCACACATCTGTCATTGTCTTGAGACCTGTAATGAGAATTAGTGTCCAGCCTAGTCCAGATGGAGAAGTGTAATGTCTACTCTTAGGAAGAGATAGCATATATACCAAAGGAATTACAAGATCTTGCCAATTTGCCTCTATGGGAGCTTACAGAATAGGCATGGTAATGGATTCTGGACTCCATTGTTCCTTCTTCATTTATTCTCAACTCTAGAAGCATTTCTGTGTCCTGTGTTTGTTCTTCCTGTATTATTTACGGAGCTCTTTTTATAGTTCACCACCTTTTAAAATTAATGGTTATTTTAACCAAATTCTCTCTGTTGAAGTTATTAGAGTGGTTTCTGTCTCCTGATTGGACCCTGCCAGACAGTTTCATAGAGCTTGCAGTAATGCCATTTGAACCTGCTCTTTATTTATGGAAGGAAGATTTTAGATGACTGTTTCAATTTACTTAACAGTTATGATCAATGCATCTTTCTAAATTTTTCTTACATTTTCTTGCATTATTATATTTAGTAATGATTGTACATACCTTGTGGGTCACTATTATTTTCCTTTTACTTGATGTATGTATTTTAGAAATTCCTTCATACCAACTTTCAGTCCAAACTATCATCATTGCTTACTTTGCATCTCCACTCATCATTGGACCATGGCACTAACTGTATAACTAGACTTCTTGCCTTCCTTAAACTTATCCTCAAATATCAGTTATTTTTTTATGAATATATGTATCATATCATGTCATTTGCCTGCTAAAAAACCTGAGAGATATCAAAATTTATTGTCTAGCATGGATTCTTAGCTTGGCTCCATGAACGAGCTCTAAGAGTCTAAAATATTACTTGGAATTCTATGCAAATTCATAGTAAGAGTATCCTCAACACTTAGCATATTCTTGGAAGAGTCATGACACTCAAAAATTAAGAACCACTTTTTAGAATATTTACAGCATTTATAATCTTTACATGAATTATTATAAAAGTACATAGTTCTCATTCCAGGATACAAGTTTAAACATTCTCAGTAAGTATGCTTGCAGGCTCAATGGCCAGTGCTTGAATTTTACAGTAAAGATTCTTGTAACCAGGGTGGGAAAATCCATGCAAAAATCATTCCAATAAAATGCTGACTTAATAACATTTACTTCTGCGTGGATGTGCCATGAATTACCAAAATTCTTGGTAATTATATATTTATTATTAAAACTCAGGGGGCACCTGGGTGGCTCAGTCAGTTAAGCGTCTGACTTCGGCTCAGGTCATGATCTCACAGTCCGTGAGTTCGAGCCCTACGTGGGGCTCTGTGCTGACAGCTCAGAGCCTGGAGCCTGCTTCAGATTCTGTGTCTCCCTCTCTCTCTGACCCTCCCCCATTCATGCTCTGTCTCTGTCTCAAAAATAAATAAACATTAAAAAAAATTTTTTTTTAAACTCAGAATATCTTTGCACTAAGGTACCACATTCTTTTTTTTTAATTTTTAAAAGGTTAAACTTTTATTTAGAATATTCCCCTTTCCAAACTACCCATTTCATAATGTTCTAGGTCAATAAAGTGTTATAATCATTGGAATAACAACACTGACAGAAGGTAACATTTATTATAAGCTTGCTCTCTACTAATATGGTGCTGAGTACTTTTACATGTATTTCATTCTCAAGACAACGCTATGAGGTAGAGTTTATGATTATTTCTGTTCTATGAGGAAACTGAGGTTTGAAAAGTTAAATATATTATCTAGGGGCGTACAATTGATAAATTTTAGAGACAAGAACTGAGCTCTTTAAAATTTATTCTCTTTACCAAGTGTTAGATATGTTGTCTTGTGGCTTGGATAGAAACTACTAAAATACGGCTTCTGGAAGATTTCTGTTTTATAACCAGTAGATATTTTTCTGGAATTACTTAAATTCTTATTCCCTCTGCCTCCTTCCACCCTCAGAAAATGCTGATTATAATTATGTAATCAATTATGATGTGAGCAATACCCCCATTCTTAAAAAAATTATTTTTTTATTTTAATCACCTGGTGCTCATCACACCAAGTTCACTCCTTAAACCCCATCACCTACTTCACCCATGTTCCTACCCACCTCCCCTCTGGTAACTATCACTTTGTTCTCTACAATTAAGAGTCTGTTTCTTGGTTAGTCTCTCTCTCTCTCTCTCTCTCTCTTTTCCTTCACTCTTTTGTTTTATTGTTTTGTAATTGTTTCTAAAGATTTTTCTCTGATTCTTTCTTGTCTTCTTTTTCATGGTTTTTGGTTTTCTTTAGTGATATGTTTGGATTTTTTTCTCCTTATTCTTTGTCTATTGATTAGTGGTTTTTTATTTGTGGCTTCCATTAGGTTTATATATAACATCTTTTGCATATAGCAGTCTATATTAAGTTGATTGTCATTTAGGTCCCCTCCTTCCCACGTTTTAGGTATATGGCATCATATGTTGCCTCCTTCTTTTTGTGAGCTTTGACTGATTTTTTTATAGAAATATTCATTTTTACTGCTTTTATGTTTCCTACCTTCATAATGTCACTTTTGGCCTTTCATTTCCACTCAAAGAGTCCCCTTTAATATTTCTTACAAGACTGGGGGTGCCTGGGTGGCTCAGTTGATTGAGCGTCCAACTTCAGCTCAGGTCATGATCTCACGGTTTGTGACTTCAAGTCCCACATCGGGCTCTGTGCTGACAGCTCAGGGCCTGGAGCCTGCTTCGGATTCTGTGTCTCCCTCTCTCTCTACTCCTCTGCTGCTCACATTCTGTCTCTCTCTCTCTCTCAAAATTAATAAAGATTTTAAAAATTTTTTTAAATATTTCTTACAAGGGGCGCCTGGGTGGCTCAGTCGGTTGAGCGTCCGACTTCAGCTCAGGTCACGATCTTGCGGTCCGTGAGTTCGAGCCCCGCGTCAGGCTCTGGGCTGATGGCCCAGAGCCTGGAGCCTGCTTCCGATTCTGTGTCTCCCTCTCTCTCTCTGACCCTCCCCCATTCATGCTCTGTCTCTCTCTGTCTCAAAAATAAATAAATGTTAAAAAAAAATTTTTTTTTTAATATTTCTTACAAGACTGGTTTAGTGGTCATGAATTCCTTTAGTTTTTGCTTGTTTGGGTAACTGTTTATTTTTCCTTCTATTCTGAATGATAACCCTCCTGGATATGGTAATCTTGGCTGCAGGTTTTTCCCATTCAGCACTTTGAATATATCATGCCACTCCTTTCTGGCTTGGAAAGTTTCTGCTGAAATATCTACTGATACCCTTATGCTGTTTCTTTTGTATGTAACTATCTTCTTTTTTTTTAATACTGATTTTAATATTTGTTTCTTTATCACTATATTTTGCCATTTTAACTACAATATGTCTTGGTGTGAATCTGCTGCTGTTGATTTTATTTGGGGATCTCTATGCCTCCTGGGTCTGGATATCTGTTTCTTTCCCCCCCCAGATTAGGGAAGTTTTCAGCTATTATTTCCTCAAATAAATTTTCTGCCCCCTTTTCTCTCTCTTCTTCTGGAACTCCCCTGGTATGAATGTTACTACATTCAGTAGAGTCACTGAGTTCCCTAAGTATATTCTCATTTTGCATAATTCTTTTTTTTTTTTTTTGCAGTGTAATATCCCCTCTTGCAGGGCTTGACACTTTCGGAAGTATCCCCAATGTGTGCTGCATGTGCTCTGTTGTTGTGTGCTTTATCCTTCAGGCCAATCATCTGCAGAGGCCCTCATTGCCTGATACAGGCAGTGTTTGGTCCCTGGCCTGAAAGCAGTGTGTTTTAACTAGATGTACTCTGGTGAAATGAGACCTGTCATTGCCTGGAATGGGAGCCTTGCAAAACTCCCAGGAAGGGAGAGACAGAATGTTGATAGGGGTTTGGGCTGGTCTTCTGGAGGGGAGTCCCCACACTGGGACTGAGGCAAGCATGACAGGGGAGGGCAGTTCTTCCAGAGATGCGGGGGGGGGGGGGGGGAAGGCTTAGCGTAAGCCAGTTAGGTAGTGAGTGTGGGCATTCCACTGGTTCCCACAAGTGGCCCTGTGCTAATGCTGAGGGGCAGGGGAGGGAAATGTCACCTGCCAATGCCTTTGTTCCCAGAGGGATCTCTCTGTGAAGGCTTCCTCTCTGTGACATGCTCCAGGATGAGCAACTAAGCTCCCTACTGTGTGCTCCAGGTGCACTTCAGATTGCTGTTACCATGCTGTGTGTCCATGGGTTCTTTACTGTCTTCTCACCAAGAGCAACCCCAATGTCCTCTGAGCTTTCCCAGAGTCAGGCACACTGACCTTTAAAACTAAAGGCTCAGGGCACCTGGGTGGCTCAGTCAGTTAAACGTCCAGCTTTGGCCCAGGTCATGATCTCATGGTTCATGAGTTAGAGCTCCACATCGGGCTCTCTGCTGTCAGCACAGAGCCCACTTTGGATCCTCTATCACCCACTCTCTCTTTGCCCCTTCCCCGCTCAGGTGCTTTCAATCTCCTTCTCAAAAATAATGAAAAAAAAATTTTTTAACTCCAGGCTTTAAGTCCCATTCTTTGCAAGAACTCACAAAATTTGGACCCCCCCCCTCACTTTCTAAGCCAGTTGCTGTTGGGATTCATCTTCCCTGGGCACTCCCCTGTATGTTAGTCTGTCTCTCACCCTTCTCTGCAAGTGCAACTTTCTCCCCACTATAGCAGCTACAATTCATTTCTTTCCCAAGCTGTGTCTCCACACCTCTTACTTTCTTCAATGGAAGTGCACTGGAACTTTCTTTCTTTTCTACCTTTAATTGTGGAGTTTGTTCTGCCAGTCTTAGGTCAATTTCTCGGGTATTATGGGTGGTTTGATAGTTATCTAGTTGTATTCATGGTATGTAACAAGCCTAGGGGCCTTCTATTCCACTACCTTCTTCTCCTCCTGCCTAAATGCTCCTTTAAAAATATTATTTGAACTAAAGAGGAGGGGTATCATATATATTAATAATGTATATTATATATAGGAGGAGCATAGATCAAAGCTGTTGTTGAGGAGAAGCCGTTTTTCCTCTACCTTCTTAGGTTTAGTGACTAGGGCCTGTAAATTTATAATAACAAAACACAGATTAACAGGAGAAAAGGCATGCAATTTTTATTAACATTCATTTGCATAGGAGTTTAAAAAAAAGAAGTGAAACTCAACACACTGGTTAGACTCAGGAGTCTATATACCATTTTAACAACAACAACACAAAAAAAAGGCAGGCCATTGGGCTTCAAGGAATGATAAGTTAGGGGAAGTGACTAGCAAATATATGGAGAAGATTAATGGGAGATAAAAATTTAGTTATTCAGATTTCATTCTGCCTCTCTGTGTTAGGTGATGAGTTGCTCTCCTCTTCCCATGACAGGAGATGGGGACACCTTCACAAAGGAGGGATTTATGCCCTGCTTTTAGGTAGACAAAGGGAAGGCAGAGAACCTTTCCTGCGTCTGTGGATTCTCAATTGCCTTCAGCTCAAAATAATCCTTATGCTAAAGTTGAATATCTTGGGGAAGCACATACCCTGATCTCCTCCACAGCAGTTCAAGTTAATTTTGAGTCTGTGTCACTTTGCTTCTGGTTTAGTTTAACCCTTTTAGATAATGCTTGATTAAATAAAGTAAGATTAGTTACATCGTTAGCTATAATAACAGAGCAATGTTAGGATTAAAAAAAAAAACAGGCTAGTAATCAAGTCAACATAGGAGCTCTTCAATGACATTCGATCACACTCAATTTGTAACAGGGGTAATATGGTCTACTGCTGTCCTGGTTCAAAGGGCATTTCAAACTGGTTTTGCCTTATCCCCTGGCTGTCAGGGAATAAGACTCTCCTTTTAAGTCAATGCGATTGCATGAAGTATCTGAAACTCCACAACTATGAGTTTCCAGGATGATCCGTTGGTGGATTGTCCTCTCAGTGTGTCAGCGATATGTGGGGGTTTGTTCCAAAAAGCACAGCGTTTATGAAACTATTTCTTGCCCTCTTGTTCATGTGATCGTTTGTCCAGCTCCTCCAGCTCTCCTGTTCTTAATCTGCTGCCCTTTATATAATCACCTTTATATGAATTCACTCTCTGCATGTGTGCATGGGAATTTTTCGACCTTGGGAACACTTTGTTCTTTTTTCTTCACCTCATGATTTGAGTGTGGGTTTTGAGAGTGGAGAGTGAGAGGCCTTTGGGTGATTGAAAGAATTTCATGACTGCAGGTATTGGGGGAGGCGAGGGTGCCAGTTGAAGGAAAACCAAATAAATTAGCTATATTCCTCTATGTGTAAAATGTAAGCTCCTTCCCCTAACCTACAGGACACTTGGACCTGGCTCCAGCCCACTTGTTTGCACATTAGTCTGCATTTTCTCTTCCTTCCCTGGAACAGCCTTCCCTTGGCATGGTGGGCTCCTTAGTGTCATTTAGTCTCAATTCCAGCAACATCTACTCATTGAGGTCTCTCCTCAAATGATAAAGTAGCCTGCAAGTCACTCTTGCATCATCCTGTTTTGTTTACTTCATGGCACTTGTCACTGTCAGAAGTTGCTTCAGTCATACATTTACCTGCATGTTGTCCAACTCCGATGGAACATAAACTCCAGGAGAATAAAGACTGGGTTTCTCTCTTTTTTACTGCTGTATCCCCAATCCCTATAATGTTGCCTGGCAGTAAGTCCTAAGTGATTATTTCTTTGCTCAGTGATTGACTGACTAAGAGAATGATTTGATGAATTATGTGGAAGGTGAGGAGTTCACTTAGGACAGCTGTTTGCAAATTTTTTCCCCAGGATCCTATCACACTCAAAATTATTAAGGCTGCCCAAATAACTTTTATGTATGTGTTGTATGTATGCTATTTAATGTATTAGCAATTAAAACTGAAAAATTAAAAAAATATTTATTAGTTTATTTACAAATAGTAAAAATAATAAATCCATTACATCTTAACATAAAAAAAGAAGCTTTTAAAATACAAAGTCAAGGCACCTGGGTGACTCAGTCAGTTAAGCGTCTGACTTCGGCTCAGGTCATGATCTCACAGTTCGTGAGTTCAAGCCCCACATCGGACTCCATGCTGACATCTAAGAATCTGGAGCCTGATTCAGATTCTGTGTCTCCCCCTCTCTCTGCTCCACCCCAGCTTATGCTCTGTCTCTCAAAAATGAATAAACCTTAAAAAAAATTTTTTTTGAAGGAATATCGTGAATACTAGTACAATTTGGTGATGCTGCCTTGTTTCATGCTGGGTGGGACACCTACAGTTTTCCCCACCATTGTTTCTGCACTATCAGTGAAAATTTTAACTCTTTTACAGGGAAAAAAAATTAGTATTATTATAAAAATAAATGTTGACTTCATCTACCTCTTGAAAGGGGACCCCCCACACACACACCAGAAATGTTCTGGGGCCACACTTTAAAAAGCACTGCCCTAGGGGAGCCTGGGTGGTTCAATTGGTTAAACATCTGACTTTGGCTCAGGTCATGATCTCACAGCTCATGAGTTCAAGCCCCACATTGGGCTCTGTGCTGACAGCTTGGAGCCTGGAGCCTGCTTCAGATTCTGTGTGTGTCTTTCTCTCTGCCCCTCCCCCATTCACGCTCTATCTGTCTGTCTGTCTGTCTCTCTCTCTCTCTCTTAAAAATAAATAAATAAATAAATAAATAAATAAATAGCACTACTCTAGTTCATGGTTGCTATAAGCCAGAGATAAGATACAGAAGAATAGTTGACACCTTCTAAACCCAAACTTCAGTCTAATTGAATTTACAAATACTAAGTTCAAGCAATGTTTTCTTCCTATATTCCCTTATATATAAATATATGTCCAGAAATGAGCCCAAAGAATAAGATAGCAGGTTAGAGGTACCTTATACAACTATTATGGAGGCTCATTGCTCTATTATGATCTAGGCATTGCTGATCTTCTGCATATGAGACAGGTCTTATATTTGTGCTCTATGTCTTAGAAACATTTCTACCATTTTCTACCTGTGGATAGAGTGAAGAGAGTGAAAAAAGATTATAGATAGTAATCCATAAGTTTTAAAATTCTTTTTCTAAAAGTGGTTCCACAATATTACTGGCCAAACTTTTCAAAGAAATTAGAATTTGACCAATTTTGATGACAAGCCATCAGTTAGAAACTTGAAGGTTCTCTTTACCCTATGAGAGATTTCTCAGGCCACTTGCTTGCACAGATAGCCGTGTAAAAATCTTACTTTTATTCTGTTTTGGGCATGCTTTGTATTTCCACATGCTTCCTATTATAGTGCAAGTCTATAAGCAAGGCTCTTTTATCCATACTTATGGACATTCTGCAAATGCTGGGAATTTGGCACAAGGAACAACCCTCAGCAATAAAAGTAGGAAATAAAAACCCCACTTTCCTTGTCCTTCACTGAGATAATTCTAAATTCCTGAGAGCATCCCCATCTGGACCTAATCCCATTGCCCACAGAGGTAACCCACCTCATTTAGTGCACCCTCTAATGGCTTTTCTTCCTTCCTTCTTGCACCTTCCCAACTCCACTTGTGGATCCTGGGATCCACTTAGATAAACCACCTACACTCAAGTCCTTTTTTCAGGAATGGCTTTTGAGAGATCAAACAAAGACAAAATTTTCCCTTAAATGAAGTCAGTGGTAATGAACAAATCTCAAGTAGTGGGCTTAGTTGGGAGGCAGAGAAGGAAAGAGGGAAGCAATGTCACCTTTTACTTGACAGCTGATAATGTGTTCTAGTCATAATATTCATTGACATGCCATTATGTTAAGAAAATCTTATACAGGGCATATTCTCAATTTCAAAGCATGGATGTTTTCAAGCCTAGTTTCTGGAGCTATATCTCCACCAACATATTTTTCTCATGATATTTGGTTTTCAGAACCACTAGATTTATCTGTGGACTCCACTTTTTGCTATCTGGCAGAACTTACAGATTTATAATTTATATTTCCATATTGCTTTCCCTTTCATTCTCTTTAGCTACTATCAGTCTGGCTTATAGTAACTTTTAAATATATGAGTGAATATAGGGGCGCCTGGGTGGCTCAGTCGGTTAAGCGTCCAACTTCGGCCCAGGTCATGATAGCACATTTTGTGGGTTCAAGCCCCGCATCGGGCTCTGTGCTGACAGCTCAGAGCCTGGGGCCTGCTTCCGATTCTGTGTTTCCCTCTACCTCTGCCCCTCCCCTGCTTGTGCTCTGTCTCTCTCTGTCTCTCAAAAATAAATAAATGTAAAAAAACAATTAATATATGAGTGAATACAGAAGGAAGAAACAAAGGAAAGGAAGGAGGGAGAGAAGGACAAAGGAAGGAAGGGAATACAACTGTATTTGAAAATGTACTTGGTGCTAAGCCATGCAGTTCTTTCTACAGGACAGGTTTGATTTATTCTGCATACATAAATTACAGTATTTATGAATTACTTGGTTATCTGTAATTCTTAACAATAAGCCCAGGTACTCCTTACTGTCAAGTGAGAAAATAAGTTTCATATATCAGAAACTCAGAAAAAGCACTGAGATCTGAGACGCATTCTTCAAAGGAAAGGAAAGTCTGAACACCAAAGCAGAGTTCAGTAGAGGGAGTCAAAATAAGACATTCTAAGTTCTTAGCAGAATGATTTCATTCAGGAATACTTTACTCCATTCCATAGAAGAAAAATAATTCAGCAATCAAACACACAGAAAGGAAAACAAAGTGCATGAAGTTTCTGGGCCCTTAAAAACATAACACAAGTTTATCTACATGAAGATTAAGTGAATTATGAGAAATCTTATGAAAATTAAAGTAGTGATACTCTTACCATACAATCCAGCAATTGCACTGCCTGGTATTTACCTAACAGAGTTGAAAATGTATGTCCACACAAAAACCTGCACACAGATGTTTATACCAGCTTTCTTCATAATTGCCAAAACTTGGGAACAGCCAAGATGTCATTCAGTAGGTGAATGGATAAATAAACTGTGGTCCCTCAAGACAGTGGAATATTATTCAGTGCTAAAAAGAAATGAGCTACCAAGCCATGAAAAGACATGAAAGAAATGTAAATGCATATTACTAAGTGAAAGAAGCCAATCTGAGAAGGCTACATGCTTTAGAATTCCAACTATATGACATTCTGGAAATGGCAAATCTATGGAGACAGTAAAAAGATTAGTGGTTGGCTGGGGTCAGGGTGAGGGAGAGATAAATAGGTGCAACACAGAGGATTTTTATGGCAGTGCAACTACCCTGTATGATGCTGTAATTGTGGGTACCTGTCATTAGACATTTGTCCAAGCATGTACACCAAGAGTTAACCCTATTATAAACTATGGACTTTGGGTGACAATGTGTCATTGTAGTTTATCAATTGTAACAAATAAACTACTTTGGTGGGAGATGTTGATAATGGGAGAGCCTACACATGTGTAGGGCAAGGAGTACTCTGTACCATCCGTTCAGTTTTGTTGTGAACATAAAACTACTCTAAAAAATGAAGTCTGTTTTTTAAAAATACTAAAGTAGTGCATAATTTAGTTCTCACCGTCAATTATCTATGTTGAACTTATGCATTCAAGGTTATTATTAAGAAGTTATTTCTGGGGCGCCTGGGTGGCTCAGTCGGTTGGGCGTCTGACTTCAGCTCAGGTCACGATCTCGCGGTCCGTGAGTTCGAGCCCCGTGTCGGGCTCTGTGCTGACTGCTCAGAGCCTGGAGCTTGTTTCAGATTCTGTGTCTCCCTCTCTCTCTGACCCTCCCCAATTCATGCTCTGTCTCTCTCTGTCTCAAAAATAAATAAACGTTAAAAAAAAAAGAAGTTATTTCTTTCCATACCCCCCTCAAAATGAAATCCAAGTAAAGAGAAAAATAATCTCAAAATGCTTATGATTTTTTATTTTCTCCACACCACTCCTTCCAAATGATGTTTTTACAAAGGGCCTGGCTGTGCAAAATTGTTTTTAAAAATATTTTCAGTAAAATTCTAGTCCAACCACCTTGGAATGTGTGTGATCTTTTCTCCCTCACTCAAGAATTAGACTTTTTTTGTTTTCTTTCCAAGACAAGCAGGCTTTAGTTCAGTTGAGGAAATACAATAAGTAACTCATCCAGGCTATAATTTCAAACTGTTGAGCTTCTGGCAACTTGCCCCTCCTCACCATTCTCTAGATATTCCTCCTTTTCTCCTCTTCACTCCCACGCGCACACAGTCCCCTGATATCCTCCATGGAAGCATCACGTTTGCGAATTGGGGTGATGGGAAGGCTTTGAAGTTGCTCAGGCATAATAATTTGCTTTCTATTTTTAAAAACAGATCTACTGGTAAAATAAATCAAGTGTTGGGCAAAGTGGTATAATCAAATGTTTATTTTGTGCCTCTTTCTGAAGAACAAATAAAATTTTCTCTCCGTGGGGACAAGAAATGATTTGGAGAATTGGAATAAACTTCACCTCTCTGCCCCCAAATTCTTGATCTTCAAATATTGACTGTCTTGATGAGAAATGCAGATGATCCCCAGCAGGCCCAACTCAGACAGAGTTCCAGGAAGCTTAATATGTGGCTGCTCAGTAACTGAGATATCAGTGCCTCTAGGTTCCTTTCAGTGGTCCAGCCACAAACTGGATCCCTCATGGTATGTATTGTATTCACAAGTTATAATTCACAGTTGTGTAATATAATATAATCCTTTGCTTCTTCTCTGCCTGGTTGGAATGGAGGGATAGGAATTAATAAATATCAAAGTAAACCCAAGCTAGCAGCAGGAAAAGAAATGACATTTTATTATTTATTTATATATAAATATATACCCCAATGTTCTTCATTCCAGTTTCCTGGTTATCTTAATGATGGGGACACATTGATCCCCTAGTAGTCATTTTCTTTTTTTTTTTTCCTTTTTTTTTTTTTTTAGTTTTGAGACAGTGAGAGACAGCATGAACAGGGGAGGGGCAGAGAGAGAGGGAGACACAGATTCCACAGCAGGCTCCAGGCTCTGAGCCATCAGCCCAGAGCCCGACGCGGGGCTCGAACTCATGGACCGCGAGATCGTGACCTGAGCTGAACTCGGACACTTAACCGACTGAGCCACCCAGGCGCCCCCCAGTAGTCATTTTCAAAAAAGGTAAATGCTGATGTCAGCCTCCATGCAGCATGACCTAACAGACATTAAATACCATTCCCAGAGCAATTTCACCAAAATCCCATGACCCCAAGTATACTAGTGATGAACACTCTCTTCTTAACCACTCTCTAGAAGCATGGGTTCTAGCAGCATAAAGCTGCGTCCCAAGGATGGCATCCACCCCCTCTTAAAATGCCTCCTGAGAAAGCTTACAACTATAAATCCTTCCTCTGCTTCTTTGACATGTAAATCTTCTGCTGTTCAAAACTGTCTCTTCAAGGACCTAGGAACCATCTCTTTGAAATAAAACACTGAAGGAGATACCTCTCTCTCTCTGGCTCCCAGACCATGTGGGAGAGGAAGGGCCTAACTTCAGTGGACACCTTGCTCCAGCTTGTATAAACACCCTAGTCATAAATCTACAAGAAGCTTCTTCCTCCTCTGGATGAGTGCCAATTAGCTAGATGGCCTAGTTGGATGTACCAAACACCCCCTTCACACTCTCCATTGCCTCTCCTTTGGTACACCTTGGTGTTTAAAAAGTCTCCTTTTATTTCAGCAGAATTGAGCTCAGGGTTCTCTTCCCTACTGTAATAGTTATTACTGAATAAAATTTGTCTTTATCACTATTAACTAGTGTCCAGCTTTATTTTTGATATCAGTCCCAATTCAATGAAGGAAACAGTAACCATTCTAGGAATTTCAAGCAGAAGAAATGTTGGGGCGTCTGGGTGGCTCAGTCAGTTGAGTGTCCAACTGTTGATTTTGTCTCAGGTCATGATCTCCCAGTTTGTAGGATCAAGCCCCACACAGCGCTCGATGCTGATAGCACAGAGCCTGCTTGGGATTCTCTCTCCCTCTCTCTCTGCCCTTTCCTGCTAATGCTTTCTCTCTCTCTCTCAAAATAAATAAACACTTTTAAAAAAGAAATTTAAATATAGGTAGTTAGGTATATACAAAATATTATTGGAAGAATTGGAGAATTGGAGGTAGGGTTACTAACTCCTAAATAGGAGAAATTTTTACAATGAGGGGGGCTCTACTGATAATTACACTAGTATTATGAGTATAAATCAGGACTGTTCTAGACATACGTTTGTATGATCAACCTATTGATCATACAGATATATGATCAAGTGGCCACTAACATGTCAAAGTCACACCAGTTAGCTGCTATTCAGTTTTGAAGCTTCTACCCCTACTGTTGTTGTCTCAACCCTAAAAGGCTCACACCCACAAAGCTAGAGACAAGGGGAAAGTCTGAGGTGAGTCCCCACCAAATATTATCCAAAGTGTGCTTGTCAGGAAAACAGTCTTCTTTTCTGCCTATCCACTGTGTCTGAGTACCTCTAATCAGCAATACCTGATTTGTATCTGGACCCCCTAGCTGTAACTGAGTCTGGAAATGTCCTTGATAGATTTCTAATTTGTCGACAAAGGAGGAAGATAAAATGAAGGCTCAGAGAACCAATATAAGCATCTTACCATAATCTATCATACCAGGCTATTTGGCCATGATATCAGACTGAAAAATAAGTCTCTGTCATGTCAGAGCTCTAAAATGTGAAATATTAAGATTTCCAAGTCCCCTCAAGATTGCCTGAATGAACTCTGGTCAACCTGACTCAAGACCATTCATTGGTTTTACCCATTGTTAAGTGCTGATCCTAATTCTATTTACTGTGAGAAGGAGGCAAAGATGAGAAAGAAGTGTTTTTTGCCCTGAATCTCTGTTAGTAAGTTATCAATACATTAATACTTTTTCAAAGCAGCAGATAGAGTTGTTTTCTGCAGGTATAATGAAAAGAGCATTAAGGATCCATGTGTTCAAGAGGAGGGCTGCCTGAGGAGTTATAACTACAATGATACTTTGGTTCAGTTTATGTTCCAGCTCCTGAGTGTATTGTGGAATACTTACTGAATCTATTATTTAGTTTGTCTTTTGGGTGTTCCTGTGACAGATACCAACAAGCGGCAGGTAGCATCGACTGGGGAAGAGATAGAAGAGGGAGAAAAAACAGAGAAAATGACCAAAAGACAGTAACAGAAAAAGAGCCATAAGGAGACAAAAAGACCCAGAGAGATATGGAGAGACAAAGGCAGACAGTTGCACCTCCCGCACCAGGATACAAGTGTCCACATGTGTATATAGGTACACACACACACACCCCTACAATAAAGGAGCAGGACAGATGAAAGAAGAGATGGAGAAAGGAGTGCACAAAAGCAAAATGAGAGAACAGAAGTAAAATCAAGAAGACAAATATAGGGGCACCTGGGTGGCTTAGTCAGTTAAGTATCTGACTTCAGCTCAGGTCATGATCTCACAGTTTGTGGGTTCGAGCTCTGCGTCAGGCTCTGTGCTGACAGCTCAGATTCTAATTCGGATTCTGTGTCTCCCTCTCTCTCTGCCCCTGCCCCACCCTGCTTGTGCTCTATCTCAAAAATAAATAGATACTTTTTAAAAATTTTTTAAAAGAAGACAAAATATAAAGATCGGGGAAAGTCTTTATAATGCTGAAGCTATGCAGAGAATCATTATAGCACAGGAAGAAATTTCAGGGATTCTGCATCTGTTCTTAATTTGTTTTGTTTCTGGGTTATTTCACTGTTTTTGTTTTGTTGCTAATTGAAGAGCATCACATAAACATACATTCTGATTATGAAACTAGCTTTTGTCTGGAATTAAATTGGTGACATGCAAATTTAAGAGATGTTGAGAGAAAATTTTTTTTTATGTTTTCAAATGTGTAATCTGTGCATGCTTCATCCCATATTGCTACTAGGTAGATAATGTGAGCACCTGCTTTGTTGCAGTAATTTTGGTGTTGAATCAAATAGGTACAGTTAAATTCTAACATGTCTCCTGGTTCCAGTTATTTAGGCCATTGTCCTCTAAAGTATTATTGCTGATTTTGTACACATTCATTAACTTATTTTTTCTTGCACTTTACTATTTCCTTCAAATTAAAAGAAAATCTTTTAATGAAGAGTATTTTTTCAAAAATTAGTTGGTGAACTATCAAAGACAGTTTCATTATCAGGAATTAGGGTTGTCTACTGTCAGCATATTGTTCAATGTTGTTTTGAGGTTCAAGCTCATTTAGCAAGACAAGAAAATGAAATAAGCTGCACAAGTATTGGAAAAGGAGAGACAAAATTATCATTATTCCATGTAATCCGATTTAATAGCCTCAAAATATAAAATATCCAAATAAAATATATATTCAGAATTAGATTCCTGGAGACAAGAAATATTTCAAAATCAATATCTTCTATATATGAAAATAACCAGTTAGACGGGACGCCTGGGTGGCTCAGTCAGTTAAGTATCTGACTTCAGTTCAGGTCACAATCTCACAGTTCATGAGTTCAAGCTCCACACTGGGCTCTGACAGCTCTCTGAGCTGTCAGCACAGAGCCTGGAACCTGCTTAGATTCTGTCTCCCTCTCTTTCTGCCCTCCCCCACTCACGTTCTTTCTGTCTCTCAAAAATGAATAAACAAAATTTTTTTTAATAAAGTAAAATAACCATCAAAATAGGCCAAATACTTTATTTACAACTGTGGGGAAAACTACTAAATATCTAGAAATAAATTTAGTAAGAAAGGCATAAGAATTCTGTGAAAAAAATTCTAACAGGACATAATGGAAGACCTAAATGAGTGAAAAGAACAGCCACTATTCACAGTGAGAAAACAGAGAGTCTTAAAATGCTAATCCCACCTGAACAGATCCATAAGCATAGTGAAATCCAAATTAGAGTATCAAAACAGGATTTTGAAACTAAAAAAAGTTCAAATGTCAAGTGACAAAATATGAACAAATTACTGAGAAATTTTTGATTAAAAAAATCACAGATACATGTCCCACGAAATATGGAAAAAATAAAAGTTACTATTAATCAAAACCCTGTGGTACTGGTATAGAAATAGATAAAGCTAGGTATACATGGAAATGCAATATATGATGAAGCTGACATTACAATTAATTTTGGAAAAGATGAGCCATGTAATGAATTGTATCAGGACAACTAATTATGATTTGGAAGAATTTTAAGTGAATTCATAACTTCTCAACATATATCAAAATGTTAAATATTAAAACGCTAATGTAAGCAATTTATCTCTTAAAAGATTAATACATATACATGATATAATAGTCTACAATATTTTGATGATTTGGGGAGAATTTCTAAAATTGGAATTAATAAGGAAAAATCTGACATATTTGACTACATAAACAGTGAAAACTTTTGCATCATGAAAGACTTCATTAAGAAAGTCATCTAAAAAAAAAAAAAGGAAGTCACCTAGTGTCAGGCAAGGAAAAACATTATAACACATAACAGACAAAAGACTAATATCCCTAATGTGTAAATAATGGCAATAAGTTAATAAGAAAAAGACAAGCCAATGGAAAAATGGGCAAAAAATACTAGCAGGCAATTCACTGAAGAAAAGTATAAATGGCTTATAAACATAAGCCATGGTTGCAATTGACATAAAAATAAGAAAATAAATTTTGCCTTTGAAGACTTAAAAGGATAGCATCCAATGTTAGCAGAAGCATTGGGCAATGGGAACTCTTACAATATAAATTAATATAATTTATGGGAAAGTAATTTGTCCATGAAATTATAAAGTGTGTATTTCCCTTAACCCAGCATTTCTTTCCTAGGACTCTAGCCCACATATATAACATGAATCACAAAGCAATTATCGTAGCATGATTCCATTTTTGTTAAGGTATATGTGTGTGTGTGTGTCTATGTGTCTGTGTGTGTGTCTGTGTGTGTGTGTGTGTCTGTGTCTTTGCATTATGTATCTATAGCTGGGTTCTGTAAAAAATTAGCACAAGGTTGGAATGGATAGGCACAAATGAGTACTTTGGCAAATAGAACTGAATGGGAGAAAAAGAAGATTTTCATTTCTTTATATATTTTAATTTTAAAGTAGTGCCTTGGGGCGCCTGGGTGGCTCAGTTGGTTAAGCGCCAGACTTCAGCTTAGGTCATGATCTCACGGTTTGTGGGTTCGAACCCCACAGCAGGTTCTGTGCTGACCACTCAGAGCCTGGAGCCTGCTTTGGATTCTGTGTGTCCCTCTCTCTCTGCCCCTCCCCTGCTTGCGCTCTGTCTCTCTCTCTCTCTCTCAAAAATAAATAAACATTAAAAACATAAAATAAAAGTAGTGTCTTAAACAGGTGAATGGATAGAGAAAATGTGACATATATACACAGTGGAATATTATTCAGCCTTAAAAAAAAAGAAGGAAATCTTGTCACTTGTGACAACATGAATGAAACTAGAGGGCATTATGCTAAGTGAAATAAGCCAGACACAGGAAGACGAATACCACATGATCTCACTTTTACATATAGAAACTAAAATAATGTCAAATTCTCAGTAATAGACTGGTGGTTATGAGGGGCTGGAGGTGGGGTAAAAAGGGGAAATACTGCTCAAAGGGAACAAATTTTCAGGTATAAAATGAATAAATTCTAGAGACCTAATGTATAGCATGGAGACTATAGTTAATAATAATGTATTCTTAAAATTTGCTGAAACAGCAGCTATCAAATGTTCTCACCACGCGCGCGCGCACGCACGCGCACACACACACAAATGGCAACTATGGGAGATGATGGATATGTTAATTAATTTAATTATGCTAATCATTTTACCATGTATACATACAACAAAACATCACATTGTATACCTTTTATTTTTTTAATTTTTTTTTAACGTTTATTTATTTTTGAGACAGAGAGAGAGCATGAATGGGGGAGGGTCAGAGAGAGGGAGACACAGAATCTGAAACGGGCTCCAGGCTCCGAGCTGTCAGCACAGAGCCCGATGCGGGGCTCGAACTCACGGACCGTGAGATCATGACCTGAGCCGAAGTCAGCTGCTCAACCGACTGAGCCACCCAGGCGCCCCTATATACCTTAAATGTATACAATTTTTATTTGTCAAAAATAAATTTAAAAATTTTTAAAGAAGGGGAGACAGGGGAAGATGGCGGCGTAGGAGGACGCTGGGCTCACCGCGCGTCCTGCCGATCACTTAGATTCCACCTACACCTGCCTAAAGAACCCAGAAAACCGCCAGAGGATTAGCAGAAGGGAGTCTCAGGAGTCAAGCGCAGACGAGAGGCCCACGGAAGAGGGTAGGAAGGGCGGCGAGGCGGTGCACGCTCCACGGACTGGCGGGAGGGAGCCGGGGCGGAGGGGCGGCTCGCCGGCCAAGCAGAGCCCCCGAGTCTGGCTGGCAAAGCGGAGGGGCCGGACGGACTGTGTTCCGACAGCAAGCGCGACTTAGTGTCTGGGAGGTCATAAGTTAACAGCTCTGCTCAGAAAGCGGGAAGGCTGGAGGACAAAGGGAGGGAGAGTTGTTGAGCCCCCAGACGACAGAGCTCAGTTTGGTGGGGAACAAAGGCGCTCGCCAGCGCCATCTCCCTCGCCCATCCCCCAGCCAAAATCCCAAAGGGAACCAGTTCCTGCCAGGGAACTTGCTCGCTCGGCGCAAACACCCAACTCTGTGCTTCTGCGGAGCCAAACCTCCGGCAGCAGATCTGACTCCCTCCCGCTGCCACAGGGCCCCTCCTGAAGTGGATCACCTAAGGAGAAGTGAGCTAAGCCTGCCCCTCCTGCCCCCGTGCACCTTGCCTACCCACCCCAGCTAATACGCCAGATCCCCAGCACCACAAGCCTGGCAGTGTGCAAGTAGCCCAGACAGGCCACGCCACCCCACAGTGAATCCCGCCCCTAGGAGAGTGGAAGAGAGGGCACACACCAGTCTGACTGTGGCCCCAGCGGTGGGCTAGGGGCAGACATCAGGTCGGACTGTGGCCCCGCCCACCAACTCCAGTTATACACCACAGCACGGGGGAAGTGCCCTGCAGGTCCGCACCACTCCAGGGACTCTCCAAAATGACCAAACGGAAGAATTGCCCTCAGAAGAATCTCCAGGAAATAACAACAGCTAATGAACTGATCAAAAAGGATTTAAATAATATAACAGAAAGTGAATTTAGAATAATAGTCATAAAATTAATCGCTGGGCTTGAAAACAGTATAGAGGACAGCAGAGAATCTCTTGCCACAGAGATCAAGGGACTAAGGAACAGTCACGAGGAGCTGAAAAGCGCTTTAAACGAAATGCAAAACAAAATGGAAACGACGACAGCTCGGATTGAAGAGGCAGAGGAGAGAATAGGTGAACTAGAAGATAAAGTTATGGAAAAAGAGGAAGCTGAGAAAGAGAGATAAAAAAATCCAGGAGTATGAGGGGAAAATTAGAGAACTAAGTGATACACTAAAAAGAAATAATATACGCATAATTGGTATCCCAGAGGAGGAAAAGAGAGGGAAAGGTGCTGAAGGGGTACTTGAAGAAATTATAGCTGAGAACTTCCCTGAACTGGGGAAGGAAAAAGGCATTGAAATCCAAGAGGCACAGAGAACTCCCTTCAGACGTAACTTGAATCGATCTTCTGCACGACATATCATAGTGAAACTGGCAAAATACAAGGATAAAGAGAAAATTCTGAAAGCAGCAAGGGATAAACGTGCCCTCACATATAAAGGGAGACCTATAAGACTCGTGACTGATCTCTCCTTTGAAACTTGGCAGGCCAGAAAGGATTGGCACGATATCTTCAGTGTGCTAAACAGAAAAAATATGCAGCCGAGAATCCTTTATCCAGCAAGTCTGTCATTTAGAATAGAAGGAGAGATAAAGGTCTTCCCAAACAAACAAAAACTGAAGGAATTTGTCACCACGAAACCAGCCCTACAAGAGATCCTAAGGGGGATCCTGTGAGACAAAGTACCAGAGACATCACTACAAGCATAAAACATACAGACATCACAATGACTCTAAACCCGTATCTTTCTATAATAACACTGAATGTAAATGGATTAAATGCGCCAACCAAAAGACATAGGGTATCAGAATGGAAAAATTTTTAAAGAAGTAATTTTTAGAAAAGTTAAAATGGTAATTTCAGGTACATCTATGTGACTTTTATTTGTAAACTGAATGTAAAGTATTTGACTTTAAATTATCTCTAACTCTACCTCTTTTTATAACAAATGTGATTTTATTCAATTCTCCCACATATTCTTTGGTTTTCAGCTCTATTTGTCACATCAGTCACTCAATAAATATTTGCTGAACAAATGAATTAATAGCCAGACATTCACTACACTTTATCTGCCTATGGGTACGCTTTTTCCTTCATAAATAGAATAGCTAGTTTTGATTTCTGTTGAGCTGATTTAGCACTAATTATTCATCAAATTTTTCAGTACTATTTTTTAACATAACTTTCATTTTCTTACAGCTTTAGCTGCCTCTCGTTCCTCATGTCTCTTATACTTGCCACCTCTCCTTCTTCAACTCTCAGAGTGGAAAGCATGCACTTGTTGACATATTCTGTCCATGTTCTCATTTTTAATCATTGAAATAGACGTCATATAAGAAATAGATACTTTTTTAATTAAAAAATAATTATGTGAAACTATTTGAAGAATTATTTCTTCCAGTTGAAGAATAAATTACTGGGCTCAATCATGTTTTATTATTCTAGAAAAAAAAATAATTTCCCAATTAAGAGGAGGGGAAAGGATTAATTTAATTGTGAAAATAAAGAAATATATTCCCATAATAAAAACAAAATGTGTTGGATCAACTCAGATTTCTACAGTGATAATAAAAATATTCTTTGTTCTACCTAAAGTCCCTGATTCTCAAGTCCAAATTTATCTGTTTGCTTTAGGATGAGTCTCCAGTCAAGACTGTTTATGCAGGCGCCTGGGTGGCTCACTCTGTTGAGCATCCAACTCTTGATGTCAGCTCAGGTCATAATCTCACAATCGTGAGAACCTCTGTCCCCCTCTCTGCCTCTCTCTTGCTCGTGCACATGCCCTCTCTCTCTCTCTCTCTCAAAAATAAACATTAAAAAAACAGCTATTTTTATATCCATTTTAAAGGTAAAGAAACAAACCTAGGTTAATAACTTGAACAAGATTTCACAGTTGGAAATGTTAAATCGGGGACCCAAATCAGGTCTATCCAACTCCATAGTTTGTGCTTCTATACCAAAAGCCACACCCACAAATTCTTAAATGTCGTTCTCAATCAGAATATTATCACGTGGGTCTTCAAGTAAGTGTTGCTTTTCCCATTCCATATTTCATTATCAAATTTCACAATGCTAATTTTAAATATAATGAGATTCATTCTTATTTAAAATGTAAATGGGGGGGGGCGCCTGGGTAGCTCAGTTGGTTGGGTGTCTGACTTTGGCTCAGGTCATGATCTCATGGTTCGTGGGTTCAAGCCCGGCATCGGGCTCTGTGCTGATGGCTCAGAGCCTGGAGCCTGCTTCGGATTCTGTGTCTCCCTCTCTCTCTGTTCCTTCTCCACTTGCACTCTGTCTCTCTCTCTCTCTCAAAAATAAATAAGGATTTTAAAAAAAGGAGTTTTCTCTAAAAAAAGTGTAAATTGGAACCTTAATTACTTTGCTTTTAAGTAGACTTTATTGCTATCTATAGAAATTCTCTGCCTATTGGAAAAGATGCATTAAGAAATGACCAGTGCTCTGATATAATTATGTTCATTTGTCTCTGGAGTTTTTCTTAGCATTCTAAAATGAGCTAATAGTGCAAACCAATTAACAAACAAAATGAGATTACATTCAGACTGCAAAGCCAAACACCATTCCTGGTAAATATAAATATTAATAATTAGGGTTTTAATTAGAATAAACTTTTAAACCAAAGGAGGTATAGAAATAAACATAGCAAGCACAAGTCAACCTCACAACAAGCAACTATTTTAGCAGAAAATATAGAAGTATGAAAGTAAACTCTGTAAATTCTTATTATCCTCCTCTCAATCTTACCATTCCTTTAAATACCTTTGTTTCCAGTTTTGAATACAGACATCAAATAGCGTTTCCAAACTGAGCCAGCATCAGTTCACAAACAGTGGTAACAACCACTCCAGGTCTTTCTTAACAACCATAATGAAGAGGAAACAGAAAATAATGAAGTCAACTGTCTGGAAGTGTTTTCTTCATGTAGAAGCATCTTGAGTTTTCTGTGGTAAGACTTAGGGCTCCTTGCCCTATTTCAGGTTATAACTACTATAACCTTAAAACCCTTGGAGGACATATTCTGGACCTGACATTAAAAAAAAAAGGCTAAAAAATTGCTTTATGAGGAATATAAACCACATAATTAGCAGGGTGATTATGAATAGTTTAGATACTTACAGAATTATGTGCTCCAACCATTGATGGAGGCCCTGTTAGGTAAAGTGCAATCACTGAAAAATTAAGGGAGACAAATACTATGTTATCCTAACAAGAAGCCTTATTTGAAACTGAGTTAACAGCAGTAGGAAAGCCAAATTATCTGTCTTGTCCATGGTGCTAGCTATAATAGACAGTTAGGTTTTTAAAAATGTATAGAATCAATAGGGCACTGGGAAGGAAAGTCCATACAACATAAAACTATGCAGTCATAAAAGGCTAATGAAGGAGCTCTTTATGACTGTTTCAGACAGATGTCAAAATTATAATATTAAGAGAAAGAAATAGGATATAAAACTGTGTTAAAGTATGTAATCATTTCCTTTAGAAAAAAATTTTTTAACTTAGAGGAAAGACTGTGAATGTATTTTGATTGTTTTTACATAAAATATCTCTGAAAGGGTAACACTGGATACCTGGGAGAAGAAATGGATAGCTAGGGGTGGGACACAGATTTTTCATTGTATATTTGTTCATTCATTTTAATCAGAATATACTGTGACCCAGGAACTCCCTAGCTAAAAGTTTCCCCTATGAATATAAACATATTCCAAAATACAAATTCAAAACAACATTCACTATAGCAACATTATTACTAGGAAAGAACTTGAAAAAAACTAAAATTGCATCAATGGCTGATTGCTTATGTAAGTTGTGGTAGATCAATCTACTGAGTGTAATTAGCAAGGGAAGGAGAATACCTGTGTACCCCAAATAAAACTGTCTCTCTGTCATCCCAGAGGCCTTTAGCTCTTTATTTGCTACCCACCAGTGAATCTTGGGGAGCCTGTTTGGTAGTATATTTGGTCTCTTGGGGTTTGGAGAGAAAAAAAATCCAGGAGACATACTACACCAGCATGTCAAGAACTTCAAAGGGTCTAACATTTTACCCTACCTGCAAGCTAACAAGCTAGTTTGTTGGCCACAGTTTTAAGGATGCTTCCAGAAGACACAGACTCCAGAAATAGAGCATTTTGCTCTTCACAGAAATGCTAATAGCCAGAGTTTCAGCATTTTCCTATGCTGTTCCCTGTGCTCCAACTCCAAAAACATGACCCAAAAGGTCCAGGTGACACCTGCACACACAGTGGGTTGTATTACAGGAGATGAATTTAGAGCTTAGGGAACACACATGTCTTATAATGGCCAGTAAGATGCCTGCCCTTTGCTCCACAGGTGTACACTTTCTCTAGTTTGCAAGACTGTAAACATTCTCCACACCAGCCCCCCAAAACAGGAGTGTTACACAGTTCTTTTATCCATAACAATGCTTTCCAGTGAGGTGAAACTAATCTGAATACCTTTTAGCCCTGAGTGGTACCATTGATCAATTTGGTGAAAGTCAAAGACAAATTTCATACCACTTTTTCTAGTTGAATGACTCTATCATTGTAGGGATAGCTATCTACAAAATAAACATAAATAACAAGTCAGTTACCCCTCTGGGAAGTTCCTCAAAGTAACCAAGGGTAACTTCAGTTTGGTAGGATTGCTATAGGCAGCTGAGGGGAACATAATTAACTCAAATTTTTCCTTAAATCCTTGGAAGTGTCTTATGACCATCTCTAAGATGCAAATCACTGTATTTGTGGGACAGAAGCAAATTAATGTCTGGTTTCAACACAAGAAGTACATTTCCAGGTGTGTATATGGTGCCCCTGGAAAAAAAGAAGTATTGTTTACATTTCGGGGATCCCCAAGAGGAGCTTACATCAGGCTAGGAACCCAGGTTGATAGTGCCTGCAACGTAGCATGTCAGCCAGCTAGTAAGCCTTAAGATGGCCAGTTCAGTTTAAATAATCGAATCTGGTTCTTGTTTCTGGAACAACTACCCAAGGAAAGTCAGCCCAGTCTGTCCTGTTTGCATAGGCCACCAACCAGGATGGCCCCTATTTCTAAATCTCTCACAAAAATCATCTGTCTGTATCTCTGGATATCTCCCCACCTTCATTCTCATACCTGTTGCTCAGTCATTCCAATGGATGGACAAATGCCACCTGGTCAGTGTGTTAAAAGGTTTGGATTTCATTTGTTTTATAGAAAAGTATGGGAAGGAAGAATAGTAAACTTTAACAGCACAGACACTGGAGCTAAGATGGCTGGATATGGATCCTGATTCTGGCACACTTTTGTTAATATTACCATCGATACGATTAGAAAAAAAATATTTAAATATTAGGAAACTATCAAGCTCACAGTACCACCTATGAATTTCCAAACTCTATAAAGTTTTAAAGCTCAAATTTTATCATTGGCAACAAATAGTATCAGTTGTGTTTCTTGAAGCAACAGGCTCACTTTGTTCATTTTTTTGAGAAAATATCCACCAAATAACCAAATCTGAATAACCATAGTTTGTCAGCCATTTTTTCAAATAAAAATGTTCATTGAAAAAGCAGTTAGTTCAACTCACAAATGAAATGATCACATAAGGGCTTTCTCTCAAGACAACCATCATATTGCCAAGAAGGGCTCCATGAACACTTCCTACTTTGTCATATAGAATATTAAAATGATGTATACTCAAAAGTTGATATTTAGTCAAATTAATAATTTGTTCTTCTTTATCAAAGACAACCTTAAGTGAAATTCATTTGATAATTGACAGGGTTTAGAACATGCTGCTCCCAAAATGTAGCACTTTGGCATATTGAATATTTCAAACTGAAGGGATTTGAGAGGTACCTGGGTACCTCAGTTGGCTGAGTGTCCGACTTTGGCTCAGGTCGTGATCTCATGGTTCGTGAGTTCCAGTCCCACGTCGGGCTCTGTGTTGACAGCTCAGAGCCTGGAGCCTACTTCAGATTCTGTGTCTCCTTCTCTCTCTGCCCCTCCCCTGCTCATGCTCTGTGTCTCCCTCTCTCTCAAAAATAAATAAACATAAAAAAAATTTAACTGAAGGGATTTGAGAAACAACAAATACAAGAAGGACTCTCTTTCATCCCCCTTCTCCCCTAAAGTAGGTCGTAAACACTCAAGTGAGAGGTGCCCTCTCTATACCAGGAAGAAAGGAGCATCCTTATCTCCAAATATGGAAGGATATCCAAAGGAATCCAAACAAATAGACCTTGCTAAGACTTTACTATCCTTAGCTACCCTTTTGTCCTGTCACATTTTTCTACAACTTTCCACTCTTCATCAAATCTATTATAAAAATGCTCAGACTTAGCTACTTCTTCAGGTCTTTATTTCTTTACAAAGACTCCTATGTCACATAGAATTAATAAATTTGTATGCTTTTCTCCTGTTAATCTCTTTTGTCAGTCCAACTTACAAAGCCCCAGCCAGAGAGCCTAAGATGAGTTAGAGGAAGAGATTTTTCTCCCTTACTCATTGAAGAACAAAATAGCTATTAGTATAGCTTAGTGCTATTGACTTAATTTGTACTCAGGACCAGCATTTTTACCCACCATTGTTTTGTACCATTAGTGCAAATGTCAACATAGCAGAAAAGACAAATAACTTCTTAGTACTATTGTAAAAATAGGTTTGATCTCATGGAACCCTTAAAGTGTTTTGGAGACCCAGGGATTTTCAGACCCCACTTTAAAACTTCTGGTCTCTGTGAACATGATAAACTCTTAAACTAGGGCAAGTGCAATAGAAATGAAAAAGGAGGGCTGTGTAGGAAAATTTTTGAGTAGGATACACAGGATTTAATGACAAAGTACATGTGCGAAGTATAGAAGAAGGGGTCAATTTTGCTGAAAATTGGCTGACTACCTGATGTTAACATAAGGAACAAAAGGAATTGGCCATAGGATCAGCAATGGTTTTGGAGACATCTCCTAAAAACTATTTTTCCCTGACCAAAGAAATACAAGGGGCAATATTTTGTTTAGAGACTATGATCCCAAGTGTAGATCAGTCTGTGACTGAAGTTATCATCTAGGCCAGCTGCCGGTGGAACTATGACAACTAGGTTGAAGGAATTGTAATTATAAATCTAGAAATACCTAAAAGAGGTATTTCACTAAATTCCCATCTAGGCATCAATAATAGAAGATTCTAGCTACACTGGAGATTGGGACTACAACAATAACAAAAGATGACAATGGTAGTGCAAACATAGGGTCCTTGACATCAGATGGAAAATCTGGCTAAGACATTAGTGGACCTCAACAGAAGAGGGGCCCCTTAACAAGAATATTTGGTGTGACTCATTGTCCCTGGAGCAAGCATAACCAGTTTCAACATTGGACATCATACTCCTTGCGATAAGCTTCAAGGATCATCAGTAACATTGGCATCAGAGCATTCACTAAGCTTCAGCAACAAAGCTACTGTGGGGTTTGCCACAAAAGAATCTCCATCTGAGCCAGAGTAGGAAGAGTTGGGTACATGATAATCAAAGGGCTAGAACATGAGAGACAGTCTCTGGAGAACTCTCTGAGTGTTCTTTGTGAAGAATTTACAGCAGGACTTGTGTTCCCACAAGGATGTAAGAAAAGCAAGAGTAATATTTTTCTGAGGTATTATTTTTCCTCCTTTGGGTGATAAAACCTAGCAAATGATTGATGACTGGGTATAAACAAAACCCTAATGCATGAAAATTAATTTGGGGCTATTCTTATCTTCCATAGACATTGGCTTGATCCAAAAGTCTATTTAAACAAAGACCTAGTTTCCCCCAAGAAATGTTGATTTAATTACAAATCAGAAAGTGGAGAAGTTTCCCTTTTTGATAAAAACTCATTTGCTATGGTTTTATTTTATCCTCAAAGACTCCATCTGTGTCTGATCATTAATGATAACCACATAATCACTACATAGCCTGGCATTTTTAATATCTATTTTCCATTCTATATAATACTAGCCCTTGGAGAATTTAAGTTGCTACATCATATTTTATGACAGTTAACCTACCCAAAGAATTTCTCTGTTTTGTGAAAAATGTATTACAACATATTCGCTAGGAAGGTCAGTAACCTGACCACAGCTAAAATGCAGTATTTTACTACATGTAGCTTTTTTTTTTTTAGTTTTTCAATGTTTATTTATATTTGAAAGAGAGACAGTGCACCAGCAGGGGAGGGCATAGAGAGAGATGGAGAAGAATCCAAAGCAGGCTCCAGGCTCTGAGCTATCAGCACAGAGCCCAACATGGGGCTTGAACTCACAAGCCATGCATGAGATGACCTGAGCTGAAGTCGGATGCCCAACCGAGCCACCCAGGCGCCCTGTGTCGAGATACCCCTGTCGAGGCACCCAAGGAGATAATTAAAAAACTATGAACACAAAATATATGCTGAGTATTTATAAAATGTTGCTTATCTTCTATTATCTAACAAAAAATAGGCCATGAATAGAAATTACCCACCAATCTCCCCCTCGCCACTAATGTCTAATATACTGGCCTTTTTGCCATTCCTCAAACATGCCAAGCTTGTTCCTGCTCAAAAGATTTCGTACTTATTATTTCCTTTTGCACTAGTTATGTATTTCTGTATAACAAAACACCTCAAAACTTCGTGACTTAAAACAATATGCACTTATCATCCCACAGTTTCTGGGGGTCAGATTCTGAGGTGGAGCTTAGTTGGTGCTCTGGCTCAAGGTATCTTTTGAGATTGCTGTAAGATGTCATCTGGGGCTGTCATTTGAAGCTTAACTGGGGGCTGGAGGGTGGTCCACGTCCATTACAGCTCCTTCTTGTGGCTGGCAAGCTGGCACTGGGTGTTGGCAGGAGACCTTAATTCCTTACCATGTGGCTCCACTCCATATATTTGCTTGAGCATCCTTGTGATATGGCAGCTGGTTTTCTCTGTAAATGTTCCAGAAGATCAAGGTGGAAATGGAAATATCTTTTAAGTCCTAACAGAATTTGTACACATTGTAGAATCTGATCACACAGACCAATCCTAGTACATGTGACAGGGAATACACACAGGCATGGATTAGGAGGCAAGGATCATTGGATCATTGGGGGTCATCTTGGAGACTGGCTACCACACTCCTTTTCTCAAGCCTTTTTTATTTTTTTCCTTAGCTCACCTGATTCAGGTCTCCACTGAAATGCAGTCTCCTCAAAAAGGTCTTTTACCTATCTAATATAATTTCAGGCATCGGTAGGTGCTATGAAAGCAATATAAGGTAATGGGATAGAAGGTAATAGGTCAAGGGGAATCTACTTTATTCATTCCCTCATGTGTTTATTTTTTTAATCATCTATCCCAAGAGAAACTTTGTCTATTCTTGTTCATAATACAGGCCAGTTATGGAATACAGTGCCTAACACAGAGTAGGCACACAGTAAATATTTTTTGAATCAATGAATGATTTTTGAAGCAGTGGTAATGAATTTGCAATCAGCACTTCATGCTCTTTTACACTATTTTGTAACTCTGCACAGAGAGAAATATTAGCAGAAACCTGAAGGATGACAAATCACAAGACTAGAGCTCCATAATATTTCCTTTTCAGTGAATTATAGTGTGTGGTAGTAATTAAGTTTCCACATCATTCAATAGGAAATATTTTTACCTTTCTAAGTGAAATTTTCAGGATTTATGAAATATTTTAATTATTGTATGTATTATGTGTCTATGTGAATATTTTAAATATTCAAGTATAATAACCAGTAAGCTATCAGGAGAGGGTGTTTGGAAATAACTGTAGATAAATAAAAATATTAATTTTGGAAGGGACTTAATCTCATTGAAAAACATTACTTAACTATTTAATACTTCTGGTTCTGGTTCATTTCAGTACCTGATGTACATGTATATCATCATTTTGTCACTGAACTGAATGAAAAAAGAAGTGTGCTTTGTTTTATTTTTTTTTTTAAGTGTGCTTCTTTTAAACCAACATGGGAAAATTCTCTCTCCCAGCCCTGTTCTCCTAAGTGCAACTCTCCAGGAGGCAAAATTGCAATTTACCCCTTCCCTGCTAATAAGAATATAATGAAAGTTAAGGGGCACCTCGGTGGCTCAGTAGGTTGAGCATCCAACTTTGGCTCAGGTCATGATCTCACAGTTCTGAGTTCAAGCCCAGGATCAGGCTCTCTACTGTCAGTACAGCTTGTCTGCCCTCAGCACAGGCTCTCTCCTGCCAACACAGAGCCCGCTTTGGATCCTCTGTTCCCCTCTCTCCGCCCCTCCCCCCACTCACAGTCTTTGTCTCTCGAAAATAAACATTAAAAAAAAAAGAATATAATCAAAGCTAAAGCCCAATGCTTAAGTTTCATCTAAGATGCTGTATCTTATACTCTGTACCATGAAAAAAAATGATTAGAAATGTTCCCGAAAATACTCATTTCTGCAAAGTCATTTGCACCTATGCAATTAGATTATCATGGCAATAATCTGTTCAGACTAATAGCTCTCATTGCAAATGCAATTATTCTAGCTTTAATCCGTTTTAACTGAGTCAGAGAGCAGAAATGGGTAGGTCAGTCAGTAAATGAACCTCTGACTCCAAGATCAAAGTAAACAAAAGGATGTTCATTCTAAAGTGGACTGCTAAATAATTTCTGGAATATGGTAATAGAATTATAAAAATGGAGAGAATATTAGAAATTATCCAAGCTCCCTTACCAGCCACAGCAGAAGTTTTCCCCACAGTATCCAACCTCTATTTGAAATATACCATGTTTGAGGTCTCTCCTTTCAAAGTATTTTTAGAAAATCCAAGTTCAAATGTTGCTCCAAAGTAACTCTCTTTGAAGTTTCTACATTTAGAACCTAGCTCTATTCCTTGACACATGACAAAACAAGGCTAATCCTTTCTACCACTGGTCAGCCCTTTCAGTTAGTGATTCACATACTTGGGTGCACATTGGAGTCATCTGGGAAGCTTAAACTACTAATGCCTAGATTCTGTCAGCAAAATTCTTATTCATCTTGTCAGGGTGTGAGTCGGGGATCTAAAGTTTCAGAAGCTCCCCCCACCATGTAATTCTAATGTGCAGGCAGGGTTGAGGACCACTGTGTTTGCAAAGAACTGTCTCATTCCCAACACTTTTAATCTTCTCTTCCCAAAACTAATTTTTCCTCTTTCCTTCAGTTATTCTTCACAGGACATAATTTCCAGAGTCCCTCATCATCTTAGTCCCCTGAATATGCTCTGCCTCATTGTAGTCGATCCTCACACACAGAAGCTAGCAGTTCTCCAGTGGTCTGACCCATGCAGACTAAGGTTGCCATTGTGATTTCTTATTCTTTGTAGATTGAATCACATTTGTATTTGAATAACTATGTGACACTGGTAGCACATTGTGAGCCTACTGTCAACTAAATCCCTTAACTCCTTTTTATGTGAACTGACGCAAAACCATGAATCCCCAACCTGAGTGTACAAGGTTGATTTTCTGAATTTCCTACTTACTTTTATCGTCTCTTAAGTTTGTTTTCATTTGTTCTATTTTATTAATTTTTTAATAAATCATTGTTCAATAGCCCAGGGCCACGATTAGGGTAAGGCAAGTAAGACATTCACCTCAAGGACAAAATGTAAGGGGCACCAAAGCTCTCAGAAATTGAGGCAAATTTTTTCAGCTTTTTTGAGATATAATTGAGAAAATTGTAATGGATTTAAAGTATATAATGTGATGATTTCATGTATGTATACACTATGAAAGGATTCCCACAATAGGGTTAATTAACACATAACTTACCTCTTTTTTGGTGAGAATGCTTACATTCTACTCTCTTAGCAAATTTCAGTTATATAATAAAGTGTTATCAACTGTAGTCACCATGTTATACATTAGATACCCACACCTTATTTATCTTATAAATGAAAGTTTGCATCCTTTCATCATCCTATCCTCATTTCCCCCACCTCCTAGCCCAGACAACCACCACTCTACTGTTCCTATGAGTTCAGTGTTTGTTTGTTTTAGATTTCATATGTAAGTGATACCATCCAGTATTTGTCTTTCTCTGTCTGAATTATTTCACTTAGTATAATGCCCTTTAGTTTCATTCATGTTGCCACAAATGGCAAGATTTTCTTCTTTCTCAAGGCTGAATAATATTCTCTGGTGTGTGTGTGTGTGTGTGTGTGTGTGTGTGTGTGTGTCTACACCCACACACCCCACATTTTCTTGATCCATTCATTCATGACTGGGCTACTGTGAATAATGCTGCAATGAACATGAGAGTACAGATACCTCTTTGAGATAACACATAATTTTTTTAGGTTTTTTAAATTTATTTTGAGAGAGAGAGAGAGAGAAAGCACATGGGTGAGAGGCAGAGAGGCAGAGAGACAGGGAGAGAAAGAGAATCCCAAGCAGGCTACATGCTGTCAGTGCAAAATCCCAACGTAGGGCTCGAACTCACAAACCATGAGATCATGACCTGAGCTGAAATCAAGAATCAGATACTTAACCAACTGAGCCACCCAAGAGCCCCTAACAAATAATATTTTCATATAACATTTTTAAAAAACAGTATACATGAAAAAAATCCATGATAAACAAAATATCAGAATTTTAAATCAGATTATTTGTTTTATGACGCTGTATTATTATGCAATGGGAACAGTCATTTCCAAGCAACCTGTGGTTCACAGGCCAGGCTAGCCATCAAGCTCCCACCTCCAGCCCACCCCATCACTACCACAGTGGGTTATAAGGGCTGACAATGATATGCAAACAGATTGAACAAATTTTATATATATACATATACACATATATGTGTGTGTGTGTAATATATATATATATTACACACACACACACATATGTGTATATGTATATATATACATGTTTTGCGTCATAGGGTTTTTATTACCTTTTCCATTTGGTTCATAGTATGTGTGGATATTTTGACCAGTGTATATGGGAGCACATATTTTTCTTTTTATCTCAGACTCCAATTAAGTTGCCCCACAGCACTGCAATAACCATTTGCCCCTTTCCCCAGATTTATGTATGTAATTTAATAAACACAACTTTTGTATTTTTGTCTAAAACATTGATAAATATATTAATCATGACAAATTCAAGTTTAAACATTAGTTCTCTGGTTCAGAAAGCTTGCTCCAGTTTGAAAATTGTTCAAACAACTAAAAATTAACTTACCTGTAGTCATTTGCTTCACAATTCTCCATCTTCATATTTCTGTACTTAAGAGATGCTCATCATCTACTAAATTGAATTATACTCTTAGTACTTGATAAATTAGAATACCTCATTTTGGGTCACTTGGGTGGCTCAGTGAGTTAAGTATCTGACTCTTGATTTCAGCTCAGGTCCTGATCTCACAGTTTGTGGGATTGAGGCCCACATCAGTCTCCATGCTGACAGCACGCAGCCTGCTTGGGATCTCTCTCTCTGCCCCTCCCCTGCTCATGCACTCGCTCGCTCTCTCTCTCCCTCTCTCCCTTTCTCAAAATAAATAAATAAATAAACTTTTTAAAAAAGTCTTAAAGAAAAGAATACCTCATTTTACATATAGGCAAAAATCCCAGAAAGCTTACAGTGTTTGATTAAAAATGCATTGTAAATTTTATTGTCTATACTTTTCATTTACACAGAGAAGAATCACTAATTCATTTGATTTACTTAGAACAATTACCTCTGTAAGTGTTTTTTTTTATTCAAATAGCAGAATAAAGAGGTGGAAGCAATAGAACATCACAGTTTTACAAGTACAAGAAAGAATTTTCTAACACCCAGAGATGTTCAGACTTAAATGATTTCCTTGTCACTAGAAGTGTTTAAGCATAAGATCTATACCACTTGCTGTGAATGCCATAGCAGGAAATCAAAAGTGTAAGAGGAGCTTGGATTTGATTACTCCAGAGGTCCTTTACAGCTCTAGAGGTCTGTGATAAGACCCCACAAGATAAGCAGTATTATAGGGTTCCGTATAAGTAAAATTAGGTTGTCCTTTAAGCTTGCTATTGTATGTAACTATGGTTCAAAAAGATATTTGGGAAGGAGCAATGTAATTATTTTCATGAGTTCAAACCCAAGGGCTAAATAGACATTGTCAATAGTCCTAATCTCCTTCTAAACATGCACCATTTTGTCTATACCCTGTGGAACTCATTCTATTTTCTGCCTGCATTGCCATTCTGAACAGCACATTCTATGGATTTACTACTTATTTGTAAACTAAAGCATCATGTTTTTCTATTTGTTCTAAAATTTCCTCTTTCCTACCTCTGAGGAAAAATTAAAAGTTATTTCTATTGTCTCCATACTTCTTTACACAAACTGAATTGATAGGTACTAAGAAAATGTTGATGACATATTTTACAAAATTATGTTTACAGTAGCCCAAGGAAAGAATAAATTTTTATTCCATTAGAAATGAAATACATGTGGGGCGCCTGGGTGGCTCAGTCGGTTAAGCCTCCGACTTCGGCTCAGGTCATGATCTCACGGTTCGTGAGTTCGAGCCCCGCATCAGGCTCTGTGCTGACAGCTCAGAGCCTGGAGCCTGTTTCAGATTCTGTGTCTCCCTCTCTCTCTCTCTCTCTGACCCTCCCCCGTTCATGCTCTGTCTCTCTCTGTCTCAAAAATAAATAAACGTTAAAAAAAAAAAAAAGAAATAAAAAAAAAAAAGAAATGAAATACATGTATTTGGTTTCTCTACATGAGTGGCTCTCAACCTGGCTATTCACAAGAATCACCTGGAAAGTCTTTAAAATGCTGATGGACAAGTCCTAACTTAGGCCAATTAAATCAGAATCTCCTAAGGGAAAAGGAGCCTGTGTAAGAGTATTGGTTTAAGTGTGCCAATTGTTTTTAATGTGCACCAAGAGTGGAGATCTGCTCTTATATTTGTGTGTTGTACTCTCTCTCTCTCTGTTTCTTGGAACAGGTGGAACTGAAAAACAAAAACAAAAACAGTCAGAGGTTCTCTGCATGTAAACTGAGACACAGGTGCAATCAGAATATTTTAAGTGGCCACAGAGGACAGACAGAGTGTCAATCGCTGACTTCCAGGAGGAGTTTTCCTTCCTACTTTTTAAAACTAGGTTGAAAATAAAATATCCTAATTCCTAACTTTGGATTCTTTTTGTCTGGTTTTGTTTTTACAATAAAAAGACAATTGACAAATAAGTAGATATAGTCTGAGACAGTCCTAGTGTGTTAACAGTGCCCTGACTAGTGGCTGGGAAGTTATATGCTAGTATCAATATTGGTTTGTAATAAAAACTAGTAGCCATAATGCTTTTTAAATTCTCCGCTTATTTTAATTTTAAAAATTCAGTTATGGGTCGGTCATTCAGATCATTTATTTTATTTTTTTTTATTTTTTTTTTAACGTTTATTTATTTTTGAGACAGAGAGAGACAGAGCATGAACAGGGGAGGGGCAGAGAGAGAGGGAGACACAGAATCTGAAACAGGCTCCAGGCTCTGAGCTGTCAGCACAGAGCCCGACGTGGGGCTCAAACCCATGGACCGTGAGATCATGACCTGAGCCAAAGTTGGACGCTTAACCGGCCGAGCCACCCAGGTGCCCCCAGATCATTTATTTTAAAGTAAGCATTTGATCAAATCTATAGAAGAAACAAATCATAGATTTAAAAAAAAAAGAAAAAGATCTATGAAAGTAGACTGTCCCTAAGACAGTCAGGCAAAATGAGGTATTTATGTCATCCTGTGCTAAGGAGAAGGGGGTAGGGCTCTGAGACTTCAAAGAAAAGGAAAGCAATTCACAGAAAGATGAAAGGCATAAATGGTAAACAAATGTTTGCTGGGCCCTACACAAACAATAGGACATAGAGAGGAATTTTAGCAAACAGATTTTGCTAAATTCCTCCCTGTCTACCACTCCTAGTGCATATTAGAATATAGTTACCTATGGTGCTAACTCCCTTCCTGGAGCAGGACCTCTGTCTAAATACTTTTAGGAAGTTAGGGGGAAGGTCAAAGTTTCTTTCTGAGTCTTTTGGGCCTTGACAGTTTTCAACTTAATCCACCTACCAAAGTGGCAGGCACATCATGGGGTGATTTTTTCTGAATACCTGTGAGACCAATGTTGTTATTTGAAAACAGTCATGTTTAAAGGTAGCATGAATAGTATAATCCCATTTTAAATATATAAATATATATCTATATATATATATATATTTCATATATTATATATATATATCTTTCATATATATTAGTCATCCACATATACATGGAGTATATATGTTAAATATATATATACTAAATTATATATATAATTTTCTGTTTGTGGGTTGTTTATCTCTGGGTTTAGGATTACTAAATTTTTTAATTACTGATTTTTAGATTTTTGTTTCAATTTTTTAGTTTATTTTTATTTTATATTTTTTGTAAAATGAACAATGAATTAGTTCTGTAATAAAGAAATAATAAAGACTTTTATCAATTTATATGAAATAGCACCAATTTTTCTTATACTGAGGTTGAGATCCAGAAACCTGGTACCATAGATTCTTTCAAAAAGACAGCAAAGAAAAGCTGGTTTTTTTGTTTTTTAATTTTGTTAACCATTTATTTTTGAGAGAGAGCTTGTGAGGGGCAGAGAGAGAAGGGGAGAGAGAGAGTCCCAAGCAGACACCACACTGTCAGTGCAGAGCCTGATGTGGGGCTCAAACCCATGAACCCTGAGATCAGGACCTGAGTTGAAACCAAGAGCCAGAAGCTCAACTGACTGAGCCACCCAGGTGCCCCAGAAAAGCTGTTTTAAATCAAATACCAAGTTTTTCTCCTACCCTATTTTTTCTGCCATTCCCTCATTCTTGTCAGGAATGATAGTTTATGCTATTTTTTAGAGAAAGCAAATTTTTTGTTGGATTATAAGAGATGAGAGCAACAGTATAGAAATGTCTGGATTGTGTTCAGGCATATTCTACAACTCTATATATCATATCTCAAGTCATCACTAAGATAATTGGAGAAAGGGATTTGGCAGAAGGGAGAGAAAAATACTAAGTTTGTAGTCCAACTCAGCTTCTTGATATTTTAGGCTATTCTTTAAAACTAGTCCAAATCTCATCTACTATTGAGAACTTTCAACCAATTCACTAATCTTTCTCTCCTCCGAATTCTTAGAGACTATTGTCTATATAACACATTTAAATCAATTCAATATTGAGTTACATTGTTATTTCACCTTTCATGTGTGTAAAACTGCCTTTTACAATGAGAATATAAACAAATTAAGGGCAAGACTATATTCTACATGAGCCCAGTACAACCTTATGCACACAGCTATTCAATATCTACTTTTCACATTCATGGGGAGGTGGGGGGAGGGCGAGGGGGGGTGGTGTCTTCACAGTGGATCTGGCTCACTTGCATTCAAATTGTGAGAAATCCAAGTCTCTGATAATTTCCTGGTACCCAAAGCTAAATCATTTAGTCTTTTCAATGATCTGTCACAACATGTTTGACATGTTTCAGTGATCTACCATAGCATGTTTGACAATGATTCCAACTTGTATAATTCATTGTTGTCTTCATCTGATCATGTGTACATTGTTTAAACAAGAAATGCTTTACCCACGTAGTCCATATAGCAGACAAAATGTTTTTCAAAGGATGAGCTTAGGGCGGGTCTTCCCAAAGCTTGCCTGGGGTACGTGAGAACATTAAAATACTCTGGAAAGGGGTGCCTAGGTGGCTCAGTCGGTTAAGCATTCACCTTTCGGCTCAGGTCATGATCTCGCCGTTTGTGAGTTTGGGTCCCACATCAGGCTGTCTGCTGTCAGAGTGGAGTCTGCTTTGGATCCTCTGTCTCCCTCTCTCTGCCCCTCCCCACTTGCACGAATGCACACATTCCCTCACACTCTCCCTCTCTCTCAAAAATAAGTAAACATAAAAAAATGTTTTGAAATACTCCAGAAAAAATTATTGTAAAATAAGAATGAAAAATGCTGCATACTTGGGACACCTGGCTGGCTCAGTTGGTATAGCATGCGACCTTTGATCTAGGGGTCATGAGTTCAAGCCCCATTTGGGTTTAGAGCTTACTTTTAAAAAAGAAAAGAAAAGTGAGGCATCAGTGGCTCAGTCAGTTAAGCATCTGACTTCAGCTCAAATCATGATCTGGCAGTTCACCAGTTCAAGCCCCGCATCAGGCTCTGTGCTGACAGCTCAGAGCATGGAGCCTGTTTCAGATTCTGTGTCTCCCTCTCTCTCTGTCACTCCCCCATTCATTCTCTGTCTCTCTCTCTCTCAAAAAAATAAATTAAAAAAGAAAGAAAGAAAGAAAAACAACTAGATATCCTTATAGGAAAAAAAATTAAACCTAACTCTTACCTCAAAATATATACAAAATTAACTCTAAAGAGACAGATTTAAACAAAACCTAAAAAAAATAATAATAATAATGCTGCATACGTTATCCAGCTCTTAGAAATTAATATTGTACATTAATACATAAGGCTCCTGTGAATTCTTGAAATGAGTAAACTTGTTTCATTTGGTTTAACCCAGCATTTCTCAGTGACATCATTTGTTTTATAACATTCAATAACAACTTGCAGAACATACTTTGAGAAATGCTGATTCTGAGATTCAGAATTTCATTCCTCTTTCTTAAAGGTCATACCCAAATAGCAGACTTTATCATTGAGTTATCAACATAAAGGTTATTAGGGTTGATTAAGAGGGATCTTAACATCATAAGGCTTTGTTGTGTCCAAACTCCTCCTTAAAGATTTGTAATGCAGAAGACTGTCTTTCAGTGTCTGGAGAACCAAATAAATAATCCTACATATTTTAAGGTTCTGAGAAACAAGAATGATCATTTCATTTACCACTTAGTCTACCGAGTACACAGGAAGGCTGTTAACTTTCCATTCACTAATATGTTTTCCCAGCACTTCATTCTTTTCCTCTGGTTCAACTGTTAGATCACAATAGTGATACTTTAAAATATTCTATCTGGTGAATCTACTAACACCAAAGGAAGCTGTAGATCATGCACAGTGAGACTGCTTGACAGAAAGAACAACGGAAAAGAACATCTATCCTGATAGAGAACAAAACCTCCTAGCTATGCTTAAAATATTAAAATCTGGTTTGCAGCAGCTTCTGTCTTTCTATGAAAACAGACAAAGATGGTGAAAACATAAGAGCTGGAATAGGGTTCTGGATGCCATAGTAACAGCATCTTCAGTGATGACATTATGTACCACCTGGTGCTCTCTGACTAAATTGCAATATTATGTCTCAGTATTCACCAAGGTGGGAAAAAGCCCAAGCATAAAACAGAACAATCACATTAAAGCAACAATTCACCTACAGGTTGGAGTAGGATGCATCAATCTTTTTTTATATTCCTAATAATGTCCTTTGTGCTACCAGGTGTTAGCTTCATGGCAAGATTTGTGAGCAAAGCTAAAATTCAAAGTAAAGGTGAAACAGAGACTATAAATGTGTACATCACAAACATGCATGGAATACTTCACTGAAATCTGATCATTTCAATAAGAAAACCTTGCCAGGGGCACCTGGGTGGCTCAGTTGGTTGGTTAAGTGTCCAACTTTGGCTCAGGTCATGATCTCACAGTTCGTGAGTTCGAGCCCCACGTCGGGCTCTGTGCTGACAGCTCAGAGCCTGGGGCCTGCTTCGGATTCTGTGTCTCCCTCTTTCTCTGCTCCTCCCCTAGTTGCACTCTATCTCTCTCTCTCAAAATAAATGAAAAAATATTAAAATAATTTTTAAAAAGAGAAAAAAAAACCTTGCCAAACTTCTATTCTATTTAATCAACATAGTTTCTAAGGCAGAGGCTGAATGACCACTTTGGGGAAAAATGGAAGAAGATAACAAGACCTTTGGACTAGATGATCTGTCAGGACCTTCACCATGTTAAAACACAATGCTTCTATGATAAAGTCATAGTATTTCAAAACATTAGAACATAACAACCTACTGAACTTGAGAAAACTCCCAGTTTTCCATATGAGTAGGAAAAAACCCAGTTCTCCTCCTGTGTGTCTCTTTATTCTCACATGACTACCATACTCATGACACTTCTAATACCAGATGTGTGGGGGTTTTCCCCAAAAAGCAATTCTCTGCAACACCACCTGGGTGTCCCACAATTTAACTCAATTCTGACACTATCTACTTAGACATAGCATTAAGTCCCACAGGTTAAGGGCTCAGTCCCATAAGACCCCACATACACACATATACACACACACATACTTTAGATGCCAATCACAAGTCCAGGTTGTCACGTGTGCTTCTGAACTTGACTGGCTATAATTCAGAGCCTCCCATAGCCCCCTCTGCAGATTCAATTAGTTTGCTAGAGCAACTCAGAAACGAGTTACTTATGTTTATCAGTTTATTAAAGGATATGATAAAGGATACAGATGAACAGCCAGATGAAGAGATAGAGAGGATGAAGTCTGGGAGGGTCCTGAGCACAGGAGCTTCTGTTCCCATGGAGTTGGGATGCATCACCCTCCTGGAACTTGGATGCATTCACCAACCTGAAAGCTCTCTGAACCCCATACTACTGGGATTTTTTTGGAGGCTTCATCACATGGGTGTAATAGGTCATTAACTCCATTTCTACTCTTCTCCCTTCTTAAAAGAATGGCAGAGCTGAAAATTCCAAGCTTCTATTCATGGTGTGGTCTTTGTGGTGGCCAGCCCTCATCTAGGAGCCATTGAGGAGTCTACCCAGAGTTGCCTCACTAAAACAAAAGATACTCCAAACACCCAGGAAATTATAAGCGTTTCAGGAGCCCTGTGTCAGGAACCAGGGTCAAAAACTGAACAAAATATGCTTCCAGTGCACTTATCACTTAGGAAATTGGAAGGTTTTAGGAATTTTATGCCAGGAACTATAGGTCAAGACCAATATATGTATTTTCCATTATGTCATACTACCAAATAAAGGTAATGATAATTTTCCATTTCTTTCATGAAAGAGAAGTCCTTTATGGTTTTGTGAAATTAATCAAAAAAGAAGCTTTTATCTAACTGTGGGTCCTAATTCTTTTACAGACATGTCAGTACTTAGTAAGCATCTATTCCTTCGGAATTTGTTTCAGGTATAGCATTACAAGTTCTATGAAGGATATGTCATCATTACTATTCACCAAATATTTCTGGGTCTCTCTTTTCAGAACACATGGTAATTTTACTTTCTGCCTCTTTATGAAGTTAAGTTTGAACATGTAATTTGTTTGGTTCAATGGCATATTTAACATGTAATTTGGGGGGTCCAATGGCACATTACTTCCAAGCAGAAGTTTTAAGAGCCAGTTCATTTGCCATGTTCTCTGCCTACTGCTTCCATGACCCTGGAAGCAGATATCAAAATGAAGTCGCCATTATCCTGGGTCCTTGAATTACTCCATTGAGCAGAGGACCACTGCTGACCCATGTTGGACATAAAATCCAAGAGAGAAATAAACTTCTCTGTTATATGACTGAGATTTAGATTTTTACCACAGTATAAATCTGCATAGCAACCTACTCTTGTTTACTGTGCTTTGCCTGATGACCTCCCATAACCAACTCGCCATCCCCAATGTCTTCTTTTGTCTTTAGCTGAAGATGGTAGTAAAGGTGATGGCTTGGACCATTTCAGGGAGTTACCAGTTTTCCTGGGTCTCTCTCATTTCTATAGGCAATATACACATTATTAAACATTTTTTTATTTTCTCTTGTTAATCTATCTCATGTCAGTTTAATTCCTAAACCGACCAGAAGAAGCTTGAGGTGTAAAGGAAAATTTTTCCTCCCCAACAATTCTTCTGATTAAACCTAGCAAAAAAAAAAAAAAAACCTAGCAAAAGACGTTTGAAATTAACACAGATATATGAATTGTATCTCAATAAAGCTTTTACCAAAAGAAAACAAGTAACAAAAAATACATAGATGCATATCTATGTATATCTCTATACATTAATGTACTATTTTAATATATGTCCTTTGAGATGCTTTTAGAGAAAATGGAATTATACAGTGTATGCTATTATGAAATATGCTTTTTTGGTTTGACTTTGTATTAAGACCATTTTTCCAAGACAATGAGCATTAAAAATCATATTAATGGTTAAATAGTATTTCTTTATATGGATATACCATAATTTATCAAATCTATTGCTTGGCTATTATAGTGTTTTCAGGTTTTGATGTTAAAAGCAATGATGAGAGAGTATTGTCAGATTATTTCTGTTGGAGGCAAGTTTAGAAATAAATTGTGAATCAAAGAAAATACCGTATTTTAATGTACATATTACTGAAAAAGTTACAGTAATTTAATTTCTGAGAATTCCCCTATTCACATCCCTTTATTTAAATTGGAAATTGTCATTTTATATCTTTGCCAAGTAAAAATTGCTGTATTATGGTTATCTTAGCTTGCATTTCCTTAATTACTAGTGAATTTCAACATTTTTTATACATAAAGTCACAAAATGAAATTTTTAATTACCTATTCATGTCCTTTGCCCACTTTTCTATTGACATGCTTATTCAAGTGTTTTTGAAAGATATATCTAGTAACAACATGCTAAATAGATTGAGGTGTTTGTGCTGCCTAAATGTAACTGAGGGAAGATAAGATTTCAGAATCATAAATCTTCATTTCATTTGAATTTCTATAAGATTGTGGCTTCTTTCGTTTAGGCCCAAAGTGATATTGTGGTTAAAAAAAAAAAACAGCATACCAAAGTAACTTCAATTTTTCTTAATGTTTATTTATTTATTCTAGAGAAAAAGCTCAAGCAGGGGAGGGGCAGAGAATCCCAAGCAGGCTCCAAGCTACCAGTGCAGGCTCAAACCCATGAACCATGAGATAATGACCTGAGCTGAAACCAAGAGTCAGACACTTAACCAACTGAGCCACCCAGGTGCCCCAGTAATTTCAATTTTTAAACCCAAGTCCTTTACTCCTATTTCTTGAACTCTGTGAAGGAAAATGTGTACACAGAGTGACTAATAATATTTCTTAAAAATTCTTTTTCCTCTCCCATCCATGCTCTCACTGTAGTGCCTTTGAGCCTATTTCTCTCTTCAACGCCACCTAAAAACTCCTCTTTTCGTAGTCCAAGCAACCTCTGTTCCTATCCCCTCCCTCTCTCTCACTACTATTTATCATGCGTTGTGCAAATATAATTAAAAACAAAATTTTCTGCCAGCTCAAATAACTTCTCCACAAAGGTAGAAGAAAGAGAAGATGGTTTTGTTAATAAATAAGCATTGATCCAGAATGTGACGTACATCACAGGCAATCCACTAAGAGATTGGAAAGACAGAAAGAATCTCACCCATGTTCAACCCATTGCATACATATTCTCAAACGGAATGATAACTAGTCTTCAAGTAAGAGAACTTGAGAGCACCATTTGTCACACATCCTAGATTCACTTGGTTATTGGGGTGGCTATCCTTGTTAGAGAATTGCCTTTAACCAGAAAAGAAAATAACTTCTCTTATCTTTATTATCTCTTATCTCTCCTACCCTCCCACAGAAACTGGAATATAGGGACACTATTTTCCTTAATGATTACATTTCAAAGAGATGGCTCCCCCAGTCCCTGGGGAAGACACTCCTGAGTTGTGATACAGGAAAGAGGCTTATTTAGGTTTTGAAAAGGTTTATATACACACCAAAAGCACAGTTACAAGTTTTCTAAAGAAAATGTTCTGAAAGAAGAGACATGGGGGAGGGGAGCAGAGGTAGTCTCCATTCCTTTTTGCACCAGGGAAAATAAAATAGTTTGTCTTTTTCTTTTTTGTTTTGTATCTGTCCTTACGTATGCAAATAGGTTTAACCTCACTCAGGTTGGCAACACCAGACTTTCCTACTGAGGACAGGAAAGTGTAGGCCAAAGTCCTCTATAGTAGAGGGCAGAGTGGAAAGAGGCTTCAATGTCCCTGAGGAGATGTTCCTTGGGTGATTAAAACACATCTAGACCAGCAATCAATGTTCTCGAGTTCCAGTCCTCCTTCTGCAATTAATTTGCTGAGTGCTTTCAGGGCTCTATCTTCTGAAAAATCTCAGTTTCTTCATCAGAACAGTGAGAGGATGATTATTTATGTAATTCATTCCAACTATAAAATTCAGTTTTCATGAGCTACAGGTACACAGAAATAGATGTCAATAGCTCTTCAAACAGATGTCCTAGTACAAACTGAAATGGATGCATTCCCAGAAAATGGAAACATGACTTCAAATAACGAAGAGAAGCAGCTGAGAAGGTAGAGAAGGAGAAGGACCAGGATTTCTCATCCAGAATAATATGGAGAAATTCATGCCAAACCACCAACAGCCAGGAAGCAATGGGCACAAGACTTTACCTGAAATGATTACCAAATCTCTGTGCACTGAGTTCTGCTAAGTTACATCTCTGACCTTCCAGCCATATTCTGGAAAATAATTGTCAATTCAATCATCTGGGCATATGACAATAACAATATCTAAATTATAAGACAATTTTAAACACAAAAACATATAATGGTCAGATCTTACAGGATGTTCCACTCTTTGTTCCCTAATTTGTCAATAAATCTAAATAACATATATATTAAATATATCTAAGTAGATGTATCATTTATCTATTGCACAAAATGTTGCATTGTATACAACCACAGTAGCATTCAGCAACACATTTATTTAGCTCACAACTTTATGGATTTCTGCTGACCTGGCTGAGTTCATGCATGGGTGTGTGATCCACTAAGGATCAGTTGATGTAGGACTCTGCAGGGAGATATGAAAGAACACGGTCCTGCTCCAGGTGTCTCTCATCATCCAGCAGTCTAAGCTGAGCATCCTCCTTAAGATAAAGCAAGAGCAGCAAGTGAAGGCTCCTTTCCAGCCTCTGCTTGATCACTTTGCTAAATCTTAGAATGACAAACTCTTGTCCTGGTTTGCCTGGTCTATCCCACATGCAGGAAGCTCCCTCAGCTCCAGCCAATCAAGGGCAGTTGGTCACCCTACAACATCCCGTTGGACAAAGCGAGTAACATAGCCCAGCCCCAAAGTCAGAGTGGGAGGGCCCTACAAAGTTGCCCTACATGGCAAAGAGCATGGAGAGAAGTCATTACCACACAAGGATTTTTAATTTCTTCCTATCTGTGTGTTCTATTCTTGAGTTTCGAATAAAACAATCCATGAGGATAGTTTTATGTCCCGTGTCTGTGATGCCACTCAGTTCCTAGGTCCTTGAAAAAATGGCTCCTCCAGGTTGACTTCTTAGCTGCCAGAGTTGTGGCCTTTGAATTACAAAACCAGGGATGTACAAAACCCTTGACACTAGGTTTCCAACCTCGGGGTTTCAACCTACAGACATAGGACCTTTGATAATTCCCCCTCAACCACATAGATCAAATATGCCCTGCATTAACCTATTGATAATTTTCTCATTAACAAGAGAACTGCTAGAGCTCTAAAGTATTCTTCCAAACTAAAGAACTTTACATTTGACCTAACTACAGAACCAATTAACAAAGGTATAGGAGACCCTTCCTCCTCCAAAATCCAAAACAAAACAAGGTCACTCCACCATTATGGTCAAAGCACATGAATTCTCATATGAAGTGCAATATTTAGGCACATATTTTATAGGCACATATATCTTGTTGGTATTAAAGAAAAAAGAACATTCAATATTTTGAAAATTTTAACTATAATATGCATTTTTTAATCCACTTAGTTGCTATTTCATCAAACAGAAAGAAAACTGCTCAACTCCATATTCAAGAAATTCATTTTTTCTTTTATTCTTACCGAAGTCTCTATTGCCTACAAGGATTTCATAGAACTTCTCTTAGGAAAGATAATATCATTAGTCATCTAATTTGGGCTGGTATCTCATTCAATCCTCATAATAATTTCACACAATTTACTATTATCCATCCTTCACATTTTTTTTCTATTTCATTAACATGAGACTGAGAAAACAATAATTTTGCTCCTCAAAATTATTCTGATTCTGCCTCCAACTGGCCTTAAATATTTAATGGTTGGTTATGTCTCTAAGAAAGAAAACACTGTGTTCTTGGCAGTAATTCTCAATCACTATGTTTTTCAAACATAAGCAAGACCTACTGGAGATATCTGTAAGAGTAGATGAGGAAAATGTGCAAACCCCTACTCAGCTGAGGAATTTTGCCACCACATATTCTGTGGTCATCTCCCATAATCCTCAAGTTTCAGCAGCAATAAAACTTCCTCATAAGTCTGCCAATTCATATACTATTGGGGCTGCATATATTGTTCACTTGCCTAACCATCTCCATATTCAATATTGACAGTATTTATTAAATTGCTTCCCCATTTGTTCCAAAGAAAAAAGTAATATATTCTATCTTTTCCACAATAAAAATCTGAAAAATAGACAAATCTATAAAATATAATAAAATTATAGAAACAAGTATACATATTACCTTATATATTATATACACAAACATGTTTTACATAGTTTATTATACACAGTATATTTATATGTAGTGTATTACATATTTTACTATCTTTTTATTGTATTATATATACAATTATGAATTATATTACTATTCTATTATGCAACTATATAAAAATAACAAATGTGACATCTTAAACCAGTGGGAAAAGGATAGATAAGTCAATAAATGGTATTAGGAAAGTAACTTCATACAAAAGTAAATTCTGGGGGCGCCTGGGTGGCTCAGTTGGTTAAGAGTCTGACTCTTGATTTTGACTCAGATTATGATCTCACCATTCATGGGATTGAGCCCTGCATTAGGTCCTTGTGCTGACTGCATGCAGCCTGCTTGGGATTGTCGCTCTCCCTCTCTCTCTGCACCTCCTCTCTCTCTCTCTCTCAATCTCTCATAGTACAGCAAGCATGATAGCAGCAGGTTCCGACAGGCAGGACCCTCAGAAGGTACCAGTCCTCAAATCAGGTTTTACCTCGGGGAGAAAGATACACATCAGTGATCCTGGAAATGATGAGAGCAAGAATAATGATCTAAAGACAGATCTGCTTAGATTTTATTCCACTCATGTGTGTACTAGAAGGATTCCTGTGATCCTGACAAATGACTTGTTTTCCCTGAATCTCAGCTGCTTCATATATAAAGTAAAGGTCTCAAAATAAAGGTCTCAACTGAGCTAATCTTTAAGGTCCGTTCTTGTTGCAGTATTATACCAGCCTGTCAAGCAGCTTCAATAACATAAGACAGATGTCCAGGCGACAGACCTGGATAACATATACAGTATGTATACATATACAGTATAACTATGACCTATACAGTATGTATGTGAATCATATGTGTTCCAACTGCTTCAGATATGCTCTGTAAGTTGTTCCTAAGCTGAAATGTTTCTAGAATAGACTCTATCTCTCACCTTCCTAAGGACTAGAAACTCATGAAGAAGTCTCATAAGGTTTCATGGATCTTTTATGATGCTGCTTTTGCATTCTTATAAGAGATTTGCCTTCTTGTATGAACTCCTTAGAAAAAAAATGTTTAGAGGTTTTTAAATAATACAGTTTCTGAAAGGCTCTTGGTTGAGAAAACTAGGCATTTGCTTCCTTAAGTGCATATGCTGTGTATAATGGAAAGAACTTTCACCTGAGAGGGAAGAAGGCTGGATTCTTGCTTCAGCCAAGTCACTAACCTATATATCACTAGTATCTTACACATAGCAGGCATTCAACAAATGCTTGTGGAACTGAATTGGAAATGTTAGGCCATTATTGTGAAGGATTTTGATGTTGTAACACTACCACCTAGTGGGAAATCAGATAGAAAAAAAAAATTCAAGGTATTCCTAAAAGCATTCTTTTAAATACCTTTGGATCAAATATTGGGGGTCTATTTGTAAACAACAAGCCAAATGTTAAGGCAGAATTTCTTGATCATTGGAGTCACAATGAATGAGTAGGTAATGAAAAAAGGTATTTGTGGTCAAGTAATTTTGAATAACTCAGAGTAAAGCAAAAATAAATAAGCTTTTTAAAATGTGAGGCTTCACAAAGCTTTGAATATGCTAATTTGCATTTTGACTTTCTAAGAAAGAGGATATCCAATATATTCTTAATTCTGTGGTGTACTTTTATTCACCTTATAATGTTGTTGGAATCAGAATTGGACTTATAATTGATGTGTATGTTTAATTTAGCTGTATACTTTTCTCCAAAAGTTTTTAAATCAATGGCTAGGACTGACAATTACACTTACACTTTTATTGAAGATAAATATGGTAATATGCAGGTTTCATAACTTTTATTTGAGTATTTGTCTTTTTTGAATAATCTCAGGAATATATTCCATGTAATATATGGATATATTCCTATCATGGATCAAATTTAAAATGTTGATTTAATGATATTGGAATGGTTATCTTGATAAATTGTGCATTTATGCTGGCATTCTTACCATGAAAATCAGTGTCACCTTTGTGCTCTATGCAATGGCTTGAAGCCACACAGAGCAGCTGGATAAAGTAAAATCTGGCTAAAAATAGTAAATTTGGAACATAGGAACATAGCATATGTCCTATAGAAGAACAATGAAGAGATAGGGACCTAACATAATTCTTTTTATCTCAAACTGTGTGCCAAGACACCCCAGGGCACTTTAGGAAACTAACAGGGCCCCTGTAAGATATTTGAAATTTTCAAGTGAAACATATCCTGACACCTGTCAGATGCCACCTTAACTGTTAGCCCAAAGTAGATCAGGTTCACCATTAACTCACTCTACATTCCTTTCATTGATGTCCTATCTTTGTAAAGCTGACTTTTTTTAAGTACTGTTTGAAGATAAATGGAATAGTTTGTTTTTGGGGGTTTTTTGTTTTTGTTTTTTGCCTAGAGGTGCCATAAAAATTTCTGAGGCACAAAGAGCACCATGAACCAAGAAATTGATAACCTCTGAACTAATCCATTCAACAGCTAACAAATATTTGAGAACTTACTAGATACCAGACATTTTTTTTGCAGTGCTGGAAATAACAGCAGTAAAATAAAACAAAGTCCCTACTCTTCTGGAACTTACATAGTAAAGAAGAAAGACACACAATAACAAATAAATATGCCTATCAGTGTGGTATGAAAAGTAATTTAGTGCTGCCCAATTCTGCTTGGACTCCATTAATCCTGTTTAAAAACCTTTGATGAATTCTTACCACCTATCAAATAAAATTTAAAATCCTTTGGGGCGCCTGGGTGGCTCAGTCGGTTAAGTGGCCGACTTTGGCTCAGGTCATGATCTCACGGTCCGTGAGTTCGAGCCCCGCGTCGGGCTCTGTGCTGACAGCTCAGAGCCTGGAGCCTGTCTCAGATTCTGTGTCTCCCTCTCTCTGACCCTCCCCTGTTCATGCTCTGTCTCTCCCTGTCTCAAAAATAAATAAAACGTTAAAAAAAAAAATTTTTTTTTTTAAATTTAAAATCCTTTGTCTAGCCTTTAAGTTCCTCCGCAATATTCCCAGTCATTTGATGGTTGTGATTTCTTCCCACAAGATTCCTTGATATAGAGGTTGTTACATACTGCTTTATAGATGGTCACCCATGTAAATGTATCATTTTCCTTATTAAAATATAACCTACTTGAGGGAAGGGACAGAATATCATCCAATTTTGTACTCCTTTCAGAACTAACACAGTTCCTTATCTACAGAAATTGCTCAATAATTGTTGAGTAACTGAAAGACACTAGATAATAACATTGCACAACAAACAAGACATCTTTGATTCCAGCCTCACTAGAGAATACTCATCTTCATAAATTTCTTGAGTGGAGAAGGATATCCACTCGATCAGTGGATATTCAAAATTGCATTCTGGGGCTCCCAGGTGGCTCAGTCAGTTAAGCATATGACTTAGTCTCAGGTCATGATCTCACGGTCTGTGGGTTCGACACCCACATCAGGCTCTGTGCTGACAGCTCAGAACCTGGAGCCTACTTTGGATTCTGTGTCTCCCTCTCTTTCAATCCCTCCTCTGCTCATGCTCTGTCTGTCTCTCTCTCTCAAAAACAAATAAACAATTTTTGTTTTTTTAATTGCATTCTTACATACGCACTCCTTTGGTTTAAGACTTCCATTACAATGAGAATGTAGCTTGGAAAGAGAACATGAAATTTTCTTAGCTTTTTTTGCCTTGCTAGAAATTGACTTCCTTAACTCTAAACTGGGGGCAGGTTTAGGCATTCAGTAAGTACTTGTGCATTGGATAAGTAACTGAACTAATAAATAGATGAATAAGAGTGAGGATGATTCCACAATTAACACAAAAAATAGAAATTATGCCCAACTCAAAGATTGCGGTTTACACTCTGACAATAAAAATAATGACAGTAAAAATATGACAGTTTTGCTCATTTAACAAACAAATAAGTAAAGGAACAAAGATGTTAAGAATTGATTGCGAGTTAAATTGTAATAGGATTTAGGAGCCCAACACTGAACCTGCCACTTCATTACTGATATGTCGTCTAATAATTGTAACATATTCCACATTTCAGGTTTAAACTTGCAGCATCAATGCAATCCTGCCATGTTTGAGACTCTGTATGGATTTACTCTTAGTTGAGAATCTAAAATATATTTCTAGTCAGGTTTACTTAAAGCAGCAGAAATGAACCACCACTGTGCACTCTGGCCTTGGGCCTATTTCCTTCATCACACTGCTTAACACTGATTCACCTTGCCTGGGGACATCCCAATGTCCCCAGGCCTCAAAGTAGTATCTTTGGGATATTCCCTTTTAAACATTTTATGCCAGAGTTGGCATTTGTATAAACAAAGGGTCACTGTAATAAATTGGAAGAAAGATAAAAGGTTAGACATAATTAAATAATTTAAATTTAAATAATTACTGAAAACATTGAAATAATTACTGGAAACTTTCAAGTGACCAATTCGAGGGACATCTTGGTTTGCCTGAGACTGAGGGTTTTCCCTGGATGCAGGACTTTCAGCGATCAAACCAGAACTGTCCCAGGCAAACTGGGATGGTTGGTCACCTAAAATCAATAAACTGAGGAGATAACACAAGATGTGTCATTAAGTAAATTTCCTAGTAGAGAAAGTTACTTAATCTCTCTGGGCCTCACTTCACTTATCTGTGAAATAGGACTGATAAAGGGGCCTGCCTCCTGTGATGGGTTGTGAAGATTCAACTGATATACAGAAGCGCTTAGAAACAGTGTAAATTACTCAATAAATTCCAGTTCCTTATGTTATCATTTTTGCTGTTAGTTTATGAGGCACTCGTGAATGTGTGCTTCGTGAAAATGTAATGAGACAACTGTAACTAATTTTATGAGTTTTGTTCTAAAAATACTCCCCATAATTTTAACTATTCAACTCTTAGCTGTCCATTACTTTCCACTAGACATGGACACACTTTTAAGAAAAACTGGGGGCACCTGGGTGGCTCATTCGGTTAGATGCCTGACTACTGATTTTAGCTTAGGCCATGATCTTATGGTCATGAGATGGGGTTCCGTGCTAGGTGTGGAGCCTGCTTGGTATTCTCTCTCCCTCTTTCCATGCTCTTCCCCCACTCACATGTGCTCTCTCTCTCAAAAATGAATTAATTAATTAAAAAAAGAAAATCTCCTGATTGTGATTATTATTAAAGATAAAATAAAATCTAACAATTGAAAAATTAAATCCCCTGTGGTCCGTAGACTATCATTTAATATAGACCCTAAGTCTCCACTGCCAGACTACAAATTAAAGAATTAAAGGCCCCAATGATAGTCCATCTTAAGATTAATTAAATGGAAATTAATTGTTCCCAGAAAGAGACTTTGAGGTAGAAGGGAAATAACTTACCTAATACCAATTTGGAAACCCTCATAAATCCAACATCCTGCTAATGCCTGAGTGTAGAAAATGCCACTCCTCGGTGCGCCTGGGTGGCGCAGTCGGTTAAGCGTCCGACTTCAGCCAGGTCACGATCTCGCGGTCCGTGAGTTCGAGCCCCGCGTCAGGCTCTGGGCTGATGGCTCAGAGCCTGGAGCCTGTTTCCGATTCTGTGTCTGCCTCTCTCTCTGCCCCTCCCCCGTTCATGCTCTGTCTCTCTCTGTCCCAAAATAAATAAAAAACGTTGAAAAAAAAAAATTTTTTTAAAAAAAAGAAAAGAAAATGCCACTCCTTTTTGGTGACTCCTACACAGGGATTCTGAGCATAGATATCATGACAGATCATGTTTATGTATTGATTATTATATATTTCACTACCAATACTACCCCTAGAATATAAAATGTTAGTCAGGGCCTTGTCTGTCTTATTCTCTGCTGTGTTACAGTGCCCACCCCATAATAAATACTCAGTTAAAGAAGATACCAAATATAAGCTTGGTTAACACCAGATTTTTTCAATGTTGAAACATATTAAAATCAACAATATCAACAAAAAGGAATTAAACAAACTTTTATGACATCTCTACCACAGTAAAAATGTCTGCCAAGCTTCAGCATAAATTTCCAATTTTAATAAGCTGTTTTTAAAATAGTGCTTTAAATTCCCTAAAGACCGGTTCAAAACAAGTAAATTCAACAATTTTCTTTTCAAAACAACTTTAACTTCAGAAGTACATATTTGACTTTATTCAGCAGATGAGCTCTTCCTCTTCAACATTATCACTCCATGTTTAATTGAGAATACTTTTCCATTGTATATACATAAGGCACTAGCAGGAATCTGGATTTACATATAAATGGAACCATACTATTGTTCCGTAATTTTTTTCTTTATGCTTATAATGATACATATCATGAACATTCTTCAGTTTTAGTACATGTTCATCTTTCTTATTTTTGCCCAAGCATTTCCTGAATAAGGGGAATGACAGATCATGTACATTGTTGACTAATACTGGAGAACTGTGTTCTCAGAGAGCCAACCCCCTACAAAAAACAAAAGATATACCTCTCTAGAGACAATAATTATCAGTTGTGCTAGACTCTCCCATTCTTTCTCAAAGCAGCCCTTTGAGATCTTGTATTAATTTGGTAGGGCTACCATAGCAAGTACCACAAACTCTGGCTTAAAAAATAGAAATTTATTTCCACGCACTTCTGGAATCCAGATATTCAAGATCAGGAAATCAGCAAGGTTGTTTCTTCTGACACCTCTTTCCTTGGCTTGCAGATGGACATCTTTTCCTTATAACTTCACATCATTCCTCTGTGCATGTCTGTGTCCTAATCTCCTCTTCTTAATAAGGATACCAGTCATATTGGATTAGGCCCCACCCTAATGAGCTCATTTCACCATTTTAAAGGTCCTGTATTCAAATATAGTCCCATTCTGAAGAACTAGGGGTTAGGACTTTAAGACATTAATTTTGAGGGACACAGTTCAGCCTATAACAGACCTATATTTAAGACTATATTCGTGTTTCAATAATATATACATTCAAACATTATTTTTAGCAATAGCAATTATGAGAGTACAGTATTTTATCAAAATTCCAAATTAAGTAGTACATACAAAGGAACCACAACTTTGACTAGAGATTCCAGTTATTAGCAGGAGTAGGCATGGTTTTCTTACTTATTTATCACTTTTTCCATTTGGATTTGCTGCTCATCTATGCTTTTATTTATCAGAATGGATGCTTACTGGAAACTTACTTATCTTTCATGTGAAATCAGCAACAGCAAATAATGGCATCAATGGCAGCCAGTTGCAGTTGATGAGACGTGATTATCTAGCTTTCTGCACTTGGTAAAAATGAAGTATTTAAAATGCTTAATACAGTCACTTATCATTCTGTCATCCAGGCATTTCCATCTCCCAGCGAGACCTAAGCCTCAATTTCATCTTAAATTTATGCAGTATCTATTACCAATGCCATTTGATATGGCACAACCTTTTCACAAAGTACCTGCTGGGGAGTAATTTCTTCTTGCATAATTTCTACATTGATTTCCAAGACACCAATGGCCTGAATAAAAATCAAGGTGCATATTAATCTGCCTACTTGAATTCTTTTATTCAGGAATTATTTTCATGTATTAACCTTGGTGTGAGCAATTTTCAACACCTGACCTACAAAAAGCAATTACAGAGACAGAGCTCACAGGCTAGTTTGAGCTGGCAGGAACCTCACTCATTTAATGTCACAATGAGGTCAATGGCCCACTTGTTTCATGTTTTTTATGTGCGCTCAAAGAAAAAGTAGAGGTCCTCCACTTATTCTAGTTTAGAAATGAAGACTCTCCCCTTTGATAAGGGAGACACAACACTCTAGTCTATGGTAGTTTGTTTTTAATTTCTTGTGAGTATGTGTGATAAACATAACTTAGGCTTAGTGTATAGGATATAATGGGAAAAGAAGTTCTGAGAGAATTTCTTTTGGATATCAGAAGTGGGAGGCTGCACAGAGAAAGAAACAATGACCTTATGTTGGTGTTTTGTACTTACATCTCCTGTAATAATCAGTGATCCCAAGATCACATTAAATTGGAGCCCCAATTAACACGAAATGGAACTATTATAAACTGTCACAGGTAACTTCAGTACCTCAGCTACGTTAGCAGGTGGGAAAGAATATTTTGAATGTCTCCATCCTATATAAATAACGAGAAAGTAATATATTTGAACTAAAGACCATGATCTGAACTTTGCCGCTATAAGTAGCCAGGACATTTATAAAGTTCTCCAGGACATAGTCCACCCTGCAGCTGTAGATATTTTCCAAATACAAAGAATACAGGGTGCCTGGGTAGCTCAGTCAGTTGAGGATCCAACTGTTAATCTCGGCTCAGGTCATGGTCTCATAGTTCATGGGTTCAAGCCCCACATTGGGCTTTGTGCTATCAGCAGGGACCCTGCTTGGGATTCTCTCTCTCTCTCTCTCTCTCTCTCTCTCTCTCTCTCTCTCCCTCTCTCTCTCTGCCCTTCTGGCTTGTGCTCTGTCTCTCAAAATAAATAAATAAACTTAAGAAAAAATACAATACAAAGAATATAATGGAATGCAACATCATAAATATTTCAAGAATTAGTTTATTCATAAGCAAAATACTACTACATCCAGGAAAAGTCATTTTGTCAACGTGGGTGAGAGGAGGTAAGCAGGGAATATACTCATGTGTGTCTTTACAAAATTACATAAACTCCAAATCTTGTATTAAAACCTGGAAAACCACAAACTTAAATTAATGAGGTCACTGAGAAATGGCCTTTATTCAACACACACACACACACACACACACACACACACACACATAGACACACTTCATGTTTACACATCTTTGCCTTGATATTCCTGAAGCTTTTAAGGGAAAGCTGAATATCAGGCTCTATTCTGTTTACAAAATGATGACAGACTTACTACCACACCTCTATTCTACTCCTAGACAAGGAAGCACCTGTTCAGTGTGAAGCCCTACTGCTTTCTCCCTCTAATCAGGTAGGGGCTAGGGTCAGGGCCCCCCCTCTGCCCCGCCCTCCAAGGTCCCTGGATTGTGATAGGTATGTGCCTCCCTCTGTCTCTTCCTTTCTCTCATTTTACTGTAAGGAAGCACCTTCAACACTTTGCCTGGAACTCTCCGTAATGAGATCACCCGTCTCATTAGATATCTTTTCTACTTTCCACATTACTTCAGGTGAAAATGTTGCTAAACCTGCTGCCACTACAAGGATCCCCTTTTTATCCAGTTTCCAAAAACATTTTCCCCAATTTCTTTTAAACTCTCAGCAGCAGCCTTCTGAAAGGCCATTAGGGTTCTACTAACAGTCTCTTCAAGACACCTTAGCCTTTCACTTGCACTCTTCTCTTTCATTCTAAGTCTATTTATTTTGAGAGCGAAAGAGCATGAATGAGGAAGGAGCAGAGAGAGGGAGAGAGAGAGAGAATCCCCAAGCAGGCTCTGCATTCTGCATGGAGCTCCACACAGAACTCAAACTCACAAATCATGAGATCATGACCTGAGCCTAAACCGAGAGTCAGATGCTTAACCGACTGAGCCATCCAGACACCTCATCAGTTACACTCTTCTCAAAACCCTCCCAGATTCTGCCCACTGCCAGGTCCCAAAGCCATTCCCACATTTTTAAGTTTTGTTATGGCACTCCACTTCTGAGTGCCCAAATATGAATACTTACCTAATGCTGCATACCAAATGATTCCAAAGCATAGCAACTTAAAATAATGATCAACATTTATTATCTCACAGTTTCCATGGGTCAAAAAATTGGAAGTGGCTTAGCTAGGTGATCCTGGCAAAGAGTTTCTGATAAGATTGCAGTGCAGAGGGATGCCTGGCTGGCTCAGTCAGTAGAGTATGTGATGCTTGATCTCAGGGTTGTGAGTTCAAGCCCCATGTTGGGCATAGAGATTATCTTACAAAGAAAAAAAAAACCCTTAACAACAACAACAAAAAGATTGCAGTACCGATATCAGGTGGAGATGCAATTATCTGAAAACTTGACTAAGATTGGAAGATATGCTTCCAACATGGCTCAGTTACACTGCTGACAATTTTGTGCTGGTTGTTAGCAGGAAGCCTGAATTCCTTGCCATGTGGACTTCTTTATACATCTGCTGAAAATCCTCATGACCAGAAACTAGATTTGCTCTTCAGTCTGAAACAACTGAAAAATGAAAAACTGAAAAACAACAGTTTTCAGACTTTGAGTATCAGATGATGCAAGATAGTGACTCCTAAGAGAGGGAAAGCAAATGAACATAACCTTAAAATTACATTAGCTTCCTGCCTGAAAAGTTTTCAGGCCATAACACAGGGGAAAGAATTCACGGGAAGCCTAGGTATAATTTGGAATTCAAGAGACAGAACTGGGAATCCAGAGAGGCTAAGACAGTTAAAGTTCAAGGGCAGAGGACCACAGAAAAGATAACTACACAGAGAAGGAAATTCAGAGATCTCCAGAGGAACCCACTTAAGTTTTCAGTTGAGTACTGATCAGCACATGTGTATGAGGAAACTACCTGAGGTCAGAGAAAAAATAGCAGAGGGAATAATTCTCTGCTCTCTGCTCTCTGCTCTGGGAAATGTTTGTGTTCCCACCCAGTAGAGTGTTCACAAAACCTCAGTACAGGGCTAAACTCGCCCTACACTAAGGGCTGCTCTGATCCAGCCCAATAAAGGCTAAATGTAGGCCTCAAAATAATTAAAGTAGCTTCATCCCAGAATAAAGTTCAGGAATAGTAATAGAAAATACAAATTATCCAGCACTTAAGTAAAATTCACAATGTCTGACATCCATTAAAAGTACTAGACATGCAAAGAAACAAGTAAATAACATTAATAATAAAGACATTAATCAATAGAAAGAAAGATACAAGTGATAGAATTAGTAGACAAAGACATTAAAACATATATTCTATATATTATATATTCCTTATGTTCAAGGAGGGAGAGAAAAAATTGAGCACATTAACTAGATAATTGAAAGACATTTTAAGAAAATCAAGTTTTAAGAGCTGAAATGTAATGTCTTAGGTAAAATAAATACACATTAGGATTAACAGCAGATAGAAACTGCCAAAGAAAGTATTAGTAACTGGAAGACATAGTAATAGTGATAGGGAAAAATCTGTTATAAGGTGGCTGACAAGAGTGATAGGGGAATTCCAGTCCCTGCCCAGAGACTCCCCTTCTGGGTTCTTCCTGCCCTGCTTGCCACGTATGCCAAATTACTACTAATGAGGAAGTAACAGACTATAAATTGTCCCCCATGCTTATGCTCAGGACTCAGAGCTCTGGAGAGTGATCTCCTCTGAGCCCACCGGTGTGAAATAAACCTCCTTCCTTCCAAGGTCTCCTAGTACCACTTGGTTCTTCCACTGGGTGATCCAGGCCAGGTTCCATAACATTTGGTTCCCTGACCAGGAAACCCAACTGCACAGGCCCATTGTTGCCACCGGTCTGGGAAAATGGCGAAGCAGTGATGGTAGGAGGAATCGCAAGGGAGGAGGTGTGCCCTGCCTGATATTCGGCAGTCTCCCACTCGGTTGCCTTAGGCCCCACTCTGCCTTTCCCACTGGACTCGAGGAGGATTGGCAGGTGAGGAGCTGGACCCAACATTGGATACCAGTAAGGCCTGGGGCCCCAATTCTGTCCTGTCCAGCCCACCCATAGTGGTGGAAGGGGGACCCAATCACTCCCCGAAGACCTCAGTGGTCTCACAGGCAGGAATCCTGGTATGGGGCCCCATCAGTCCAGCCCACCCAAAGGGGTGGAAGGAGGACCTGGTCATGCCCTGGACACCTCAGTGATCTCACAGGTAGAAATTCTGTGGGAGGGAATGTAATAACCTCTGGTGTGTATGTGAGTGCCAATGTACGACTCAGTCTGGCTTGCCTACCGAGTTCAATTCTGTGGCTCCACGAGAGGGCACTCTTAAAGTCCTTAAGGTCCCCCAAAAGCCCATCGAGTCTGAGTGAATGGCATACAGTCTATGGTGACATTGGAATAATTTCCGATCATAAGTCACAGAGCTGAGACCACTACAGCTAAGTGTCACCTAAGTTCCTTCAGGACACCGCCAGACAGGCATCTGACTGGTCTTCTCATTAGAGGGGGCACCCCTGCTCCTCTGTCTTTGCGACTCTGCCTCACAGGAACATCATGGGGTCGGACAGAGCAAAGAAGAGGTTTTCAGGAGACTGTGGAATTAAGATAACCCCTGGCAAGTTAAGGACCCTATGTGAGCTAGAATGGCCCACTTTTGGTGTAGGACGGCCCTCAGAGGGAACCTTGGATGTCCCAACAGTCTGTCTCCTCTGGCATGTTACACCACAGACCCAGGTGACCCTGATCAGTTCCCGTATATTGACTCCTGCTTAGAGACTGCCCAAACCCTTCCCCCTTGGGTGTGATTTACCTGCAACAAACAGGGACAGGCTAGGGTCTTAGTTGCCTCGACAAAGTGGCCCAGAGAAGGTTAACAGAAGTCCCAACCTCCACAAATTCTTGCCGGTGATCCAGAGGAAGAACCAATCTTGCTCCTGCCATATGCTCCCCCGAGACCATCAGCACCTAACCCCCCATTTCCCGATACTCCACCACCTTTGGTTGCCCCACCACCTCCGGACTTGGCAGATCCTCTCTCCCCCAGACCAGTGGCCAAATTGTGCCCTCAGCCAGGCACAGGCGCTCTCCAGATGCTGGTCCACAGCCACTAGTACCAAGAGACTCTCCTCTGGGGGGATCGGAACAGGGCCTATGAAGCCTATGAATATGCCCAATCGCAAGGGGAATCCCTCAGGGACTATTATGAGAGGTCTGCGAGGCTTACACCCAGTTTGACCCCGAGGCACAAGAGAGCCACGACACCTTGACAAAAGGACGGGGAAGGTCCAGCCACCAAAAGCGGGGGAGACCCAAAACTTCCTTAGCAAGGGATCAATGTTCCTACTGCAAGGAGAAAGGACATTAAAAGAATGAATGTCCCAGCGGGGGAGAGTCCCAGAAACCCAGCCTATACACACAAGAACCATGCAAAAAAGAGCTCATAGGCCTAGCAGGAATAGATTCAGATTGAGTGGGACCAGGCTCACTTCTTCTTGGCCCTCACGAGCCCACAGTCAAAATAAAAGTAGAGGCCCAAACTATGACTTTTATGTGAATTTGGGGGCCACATGGTATGGCATGAATTCCTCTACCTATCCCTCTCCTCAGCTGGGATATACTCTCAAAGCTGGTGGCCCAAATAACCTTTGAGCCAACAGAATGCACCAGCCTCCCATTGGATCCAAATAGAGGCTATCCTGTGCCCAGGCCCAACCAAGCGGCCTGCCCAAATTCAGGACTGCCTTCCCCACTGTATGGGTCGAGGATAACCCCTTGACTTGCCCACAACCGGGCTCCCATCATTGTAGAGTTAATCCCAGGGGCTCAACCGCAGAGACAGTGGCAATACCCCCTCCCACAAGAGGCAAGGGCGGGCATCCAAGAAAGCCAGCATTCTGGTTGAATGCCAATCACCCTGGAATACCCTGTTCTTGCCAGTCAAGAAGCCAGGAGGAGGGTACCGACCAGTTCAAGACCTAAGAGCTATCAACAAAGTGACTGTCTCCTTGCACCAAGTGGTCCTGAACCCATACACCCTCCTCAACCAGATCCCAGGCTCTGCCAGATGGTTTACCTGCCTAGATTTAAAGGATGCCTTCTTCTGCCTCCACCTGCCCCCCAGAGCCAACCCATGTTTGCCTTTGAATGGACTGAACCAGACACAGGGCGACAGATGCAACTGACTCAGACGTGCTTCCCACAGGGGTTTAAAAACTCACCTACCCCCTTTTGGGAGGCACTGGCCGGAGACCTCACCAGCTTTCCAAGGGAGACCACACACTGCACTCTTCTCCAGTATGTGAGTGACCTCTTCCTCGCCAACAATACCTGGGAGAATTGCACAGAGGGCATAAGAGCCCTCCTCCAACTCCTGTCAGACTCAGGGTATCAGGTCTCATGGAAAGAGAGCACTAGGGCCAGAGAGAAAGAAGGTCATCACCTCCCTACTCCAGCCCCAAACTAAGAGGGGGCTATGAGAATTCCTGGGGGTTGTGGGATTCTGCCAAATCTGTATTCCCAGATTCTCAGCAATAGCAAGACCCCTCTATGATCTCTTGGTAGGGCCGGAATGAGAATACCCTGTCTGGACTGAAGAGGCCAAAGCTACCTTCCTAGAGATAAAGGCCACCTTGGGGCAGGCGTCAGCCCTTGGCCTGCGGGATATAAAAAAGCCTTTTAATCTCTTCGGGCGTGAGAAGGTCACCCTCAGGGTTCTCACACAGACCGTTGGCCCTTGGCAATGGCCAAAAGAGTCCAGTAGCAGCAGGATGGCCACCATGCCTTAGGGCACAATCAGAGTTTGGCCACAGTTCTGCTCATTAAGGAGGTAGATAAACTCACCTCCTGGGACATCACCTCTTGGGACAAAAAATAAATGTCAAGGTTCCCCATGGTGTTGCGTCTCTCATGCCTCCAACTCTCGGCTAGCACAATACCAGGGGCTTCTCTGCAAGAATCCACAGTCACTCTTAAAAACAGTGCGGACCCTGAACCCCGCAGCATTCCTACCTTCTGAGGAAGGGAATGTCCGTTGCACACCAGGAACTCAAGGTTTCTCTCCTTTTGAACTAATATATGGGAGGCCTCCTCCATGTCTAGGGAGCTTCCCAGAAAGGAAATAAGAGAACAACTTCAAGGTTTAGGGGCCACCTAAATGAGTTACAACAATACCATAGAGAGGGCATCAGTCTCTTTAGGATCCCCTGTCCACCACTTCTCACCAGAGAACTCGGTCTATGTCTAAGACTGGAAAAAAGACCCTCTCAAACCACGGTGGACTGGGCTTCATACCATTATTCTGGCCACCCCTACTGCCCTCAAGGTCACAGGTATCACTCCATGGGTCCACCGCTCCAGAGTCAAGAGGACCAGTCCTGAGGAGCCCCAGACTTGGAAGACTGACCCAAGTCCGATCTTTAGCCCTGCTCCAGCCACACCCCGGAAGCTGACTGGTCTACGCACGGCAGAAGCTTGAGAAATTGCCGGTCTGATAAAATAGACTGTCCTTATTCCTTGCCATGGTATTGGCAGAAGTTGCCCCAGAAAGCTGGGGAAACAGCAAGAGGTTCCTGTTCACACTCACCTTCCTCTTATGGATAGGATGTTTTGTTGGCATTGATTGCCTCTAATCTGGGCCCCATTTGTAAGAGCAGGACACTTTCAGTGGAAGAATCTGGGGGGGTTTAAAAGCTTAAATGTGGTGTAAACCTCTTTAGGTCTGCTGGTTTGCCTGCCAGTAAGGAGGTTGCCAATGCCATTTTGGGGAAGTGTTTGTACTAATGTATGCCTCAAGCTTCAGGAAAAAGAGATTAAATGATTCTCAGGATAAAAGTTGGTGCTTGGATTAACCTTCAGCCCTGAGGCCCAGGCTAAATGAGAGGTGTTACTACCCATCCTCCTAGGGGCAGGAATAGCCACAGGGACAGGGACTGGCATAGGAGACATAGGCTCTTCTGTGGGGCTAACGAGTAGCTGACTCCCTAGTGTCCCTGCAGAGCCCTCCCTCCCCTCAAAAAAAAAAGTTCCCTGGCAGGAGTTGCCTTCCAGAACAGATGGGCACTTGACCTCCTCACTGCCAAGAAAAGGGGCACCTGCATCTTCCTTGGAGAAGAATGCTGTTACTTTATAAACCAGTCAGTAATAGTTACAACCAAAGTCGGGGAACTGAGAGACAGAACCAGCCCATAATAAGTGAACGTGATGCCCTCTAATACAGCCTAGATCTGTTTAAAGGGACATCACAGGGGGGAATGATAGGGAAAAATCTGTTACAAGGTGGCCAACAGGACTGATAATGGGAATTCCAGTCCCTGACCGAAGACTCCCCTTCCGAGTTTTTCTTCCCGCCCGGCTTGCTGTGCTCGAACAGACTACAAATTGTCCCCACTGTTTATGCTCCAGACTCAGAATGATCTCCTGAGCCCACTGGTGTAAAATAAACCTGCCTTCCAAGATCTCTGAGTGCCACTTGGTTCTTCTGCCGGTTGATTCAGACCAGTTTCCGTAACAATAGAAACTATCCAAGTGAATTACTGAGGGGAAAAAAGACTGAAAAAATGGAACAGATGTAATGTGTCAATTATACTTCCATTTAAAAAAAATTGGAACAGGGGCGCCTGGGTGGCGCAGTCGGTTAAGCGTCCGGCTTCAGCCAGGTCACGATCTCGCGGTCCGTGAGTTCGAGCCCCGCGTCAGGCTCTGGGCTGATGGCTCGGAGCCTGGAGCCTGTTTCCGATTCTGTGTCTCCCTCTCTCTCTGCCCCTCCCCCGTTCATGCTCTGTCTCTCTCTGTCCCAAAAATAAAAATAAAAAACGTTGAAAAAAAAAAAAAATTAAAAAAAAAAAAAAAATTGGAACAGCATATCAGCTGCAGGACGACTTCAACCACCCTAACATACATATAATTGAAGTTTCTAAAGGACCAGAGTAGACAAATTATTTAAGTAATGACTAAGATTTTTCCAAATGTGGTGAAAATGTAAGGCCATTCATCCAAAAAGCTCAACAAAGCCGCCAAACAAGAAACATGAAGCAAACTATACCAAGGTACCATATAATGCTTAATAAATAAAATTGTAATTCTGAAACTCCCTATCCCTTTTTCTGCTGTATTTTCTTTATAGGTCTTACCACTCCTTAACATCACATTTATTTATTTATTTATATAGTTATTGGATTAGTGTCTTTTTTATCCCCTAGAAAAATGAGCTTTGTAATAGCAAGAATTTATCTTGTTTATTACAATAAATCCAACATGTAAAACTATGCCTAATATACAGTAAACAGGCAAAAAGTAAATGTCAAATATTTATTCAGAGAAATTATTCTGAGTTTATAAATTTTTATGAGTTTAATTATTTTTGACCCAATTACTATATTACTATATCATACTTAAGGAGATAAATAGAGTTTAGTTTTAGAAATAAAAACATTCCAGACAGTGCTATTGAACTGACCAAATTACCTCCAATTTATTATTCATTTTAAACCAAAATATGCTGAATATCTAACCCAATTTTATTGAGTATAATCTTGTTTCTTTACAATATTCTATTGAAACTTCCCATACTCACATTAATCCCTGCCTTCCTTTTTCCTCACCTTTACTCCGAATTTGGCCCCTTCTCTCTCTCTCTCTCTCTCTCTCTCTCTATATATATATATATATATATATATATATATTTACATTCAGACACCATCTTGATACAAACAAAAACACATTGAAGGATACCAGAATATACCACTCAAAATATACCTCTGACATATGGATTACTTTGAGCTAAAGGCTATTGAGAATCAGCAGATTCAGGAAAAATTCTCTACCTCCCCCTAATGAGCTAAAAATAGAGTATAAATTTCCTCTTTTATAAAGGAAATTTACACTTGTAAAGATGTCTCTGTACCAGGAAGAGAGCTACTCCTACTGACAATTCTTAGGGCCAGAGAGACTCTTATCTGCATAACAAGACAACTCTTATTTACCATACATTTCCTCCCTCTCCCACCCACAAGCCCAAACTTCTTTTCCTCTGTTTAGCTAAAAATGATATGCTAAGTCTCAAACATCTAATCTTATCCTGGAGCCATATTTTATTTTGTAAACACCTGTGCAAACACAAGGAATAATAACTGTTTTCTCTTGTTCTTCTGTCTTTTATCACATCGATTCAAGACCCCCAGTCCTTGAACGTAGGATGGTAAAGATTTTACCACCCATACTACATCCAGACACACCCATGCACATGCAAGCACACACATACATATACAAACCCCAGTCAAATAGAGACAAATGTATATAAGCAAACATACACAAACACAGGTGAACATACACAGACTTACACAAAGACACATATATACGCAATAAAATCCTTATAAACAGACTTAAAAAAAACTTTTAATCTATACAAAATGGCTACACATTATATTCTCTCTCAGAGATTCATAACTTGCTTTAAGAGATTTTATGTAAAGAAACTGGATTAAATTTGCTTAACATAGTACTTTCCAAAATTATTTGAACACATAACTTTCTCACACTGCTATGAGCATCTTAAGGAACAGTCTTCTGAAGGACACTGGCTTGGGAAATACTGAGCAGATCATCCCATGAAGTAGATATGTCAGATTATTTTAGCCCAGGGAGTATCCATGTCACTTGGGGAGATTTCTCAAAATTCAGAATTACAGAATCCATCCCAGATGTATTAAATTGAATCTATGCTCTAATCCACTATGTGTTGATCTACCATTACCATTTCAGAGGACGGTCTACTTCTCTTGTTTCCAATTTCTAGCTGGCACCTTGCTATTAATCCCATATACGTTTAAAACTCTCTGGAGTTCCTTTCTTTAAATTTTTTTTAATGTTTATTTATTTTTGATAGAGAAAAAAGAGAGAGAGAGAGCAAGTGGGGAAAAGGTGGAGAGAGCAACAGAATCTGAAGCATGCTCCAGGCTCTGGGCTGTCAGCATAGAGCCCGAAGCAGGGCTTGAACTCACAGACCACAAGAACATGACCTGAGCCAAAGTTGGACACTTAACCAATAAGCCACCCAGGTACCCCATCTCTGGAATTCCTTTCATGTGATGCCCAACTATCTGGTACTGAGATCAGATGTCACCATTCCTCTGAAGCCTTCACTGGCCTGTCCAGGTGGTCAATCTGATTCCCCTTTTCCATGAAGTGGTGTCATTTTACCTTGTAATTTTTTTTTTCTATCTCTCTGCCTGCTATCCTTCATCATAATTATTTGTTTACATGCTCCTTTTATCAGACTGCTATTCTTTGCAGATAAGCCCTCAAGTTTACATCTTTATATTCCTACTGACTTTCAGTGTGTTTAACAAAATATTCAATAATTTTGTTGGCGGTTGTTTGGGTTTATTTAAACTAAAGTGAATTAAAATCTACTCATTTTATTCTATTTTGGTATAGTTCTCAGTTCTCAGTTATTTACACATAATATCCACACATATGGAGTCCTTTATGTAGCAAATAACCCACTTAATATATATTTGTCCCATAGTCATCAGCCTATATTAGGGACACATTGTTACTGGCTCAGCCTACACAATTATGTCAAAATGTATACCAGGATATGACCAAAAAGATACTGTTGACTAAGATGTCCATAGTAAGTAAGCATTTAGGACAGTAGTGTTCGTATTTGAACCAGGTCCTAGACTCCCAGCTCATTGATCTGCCAATGGCTACCACCTCCTGACTGAGATGTGTTAGCCATTAGAGTTGAGGAGAGTCCAGGTACCAAAAAGGTAGCAACAAAGATTAAAATAATAATAATAATATACAATAATATAAAAATACAACAACAACAATAATAATAACTATCATTTATCAACCACTTACTTTTTGGCAGAATGCTCTACATCTACATATATTAATCTCTCATTAATCCCTACAATAACCTTGTAAGATAGCTATTAGTGTCAGAGAGGAAGAATTTGCCTTTCAAGGTTTTTCAAGTTGGAAAAAGAATCACATTGGCATGAGGCAGAATAACAGAAGGAAATCAAATTTAATAGCACACATATGGGGAATCCTCACAGACATGGAAATTCCAAAAATAAGCAACATAATGCTTATGTGAGCTCATGCTTATGAGAGGTCAGAGGATACAAAGGGGAGAGAGACCATTAGCAGGAAAGTAAAAGGAGATATTTGGAAAACAAAGCTTGCCCTATTACTTAGATAAGTTTCTCAGGTAAAGAGGAATCTCTGTTAATATTTTTCTTCCTGATACAAGCAGGCAGTTGAAGGGGAGAAAAAGAGCTTTTCCTAAATCTGCTGGGTATTGATAGCTTTCAGCTTAAAATAACATTCATGCCAAAATGGCCCATCTTGGGGCAGCCTGCTCTTGGCCTCTACATTAGCTTCCTCTTTCTACAAATAAGAAAATCAAACCCTAAAGAGTGTTATGGACTGGGTTTGCATTCCCCAAATTTCATATGTTGAAGCCCTAATCTGAAATGTGAAGGTATTTGGAGGTAGAGTATTTGTGTGTGAAAGGTAATTAAGTTTGGGTGAGCTCATGAGAGTGGGGCCCACATGATGGGATTACTACCCATGTAAGAAGATTCCTTAAAATGCATCCTCCTGGCCTCTGAGTTTCTTTACCCGTATCACATATGCTAAATTTTGACAAGGAGCACTGTCCTTCATGCAACATTTAATAAGTATTTGTTGTGATGTTCCATTCTCTTTTTACTCTCAACCCCCAATAATTATTCTTCCTCCAGCTGTACTATTTTACACTTTGCTTAACAAACAACCTGCCTGAATTGATTCAGCTTTAGAACTTTCTCCCATCTAGCTACACTGCCCTCATGGACAGGGCTTCTATCAGAAGGATACTTTAGGATGCTTTCAGATACAGGTACCACCACCAACAACAACAACAGCAACAAAACTGATTAAAGGAGGCTTAAACCAAAAATATATAACTCAAGGTTAACAAAAAGTCTAGGTGTAAGCGGATCCAAGCAGTTTAGTGGCTCAAAGTTGTCAGCCCTCCAGGTTAGAATCCATGAGAGTCTCTTTGCTTTTATCTTATGGTCGCAAGGTGGCTACCATAGTTCTGATTAGTACTTCCTCCCAATAGCATGTACTGAGCAAAATAGACAAGGGTCAAAAAACACCTTCCCACCAAGTTGTCTCTCTGTTATCAAAGAAGAAAATGCTTCTCATATATTTTCAGATGGATTCCCTTATATTCCATTGTCATAACTAGAACTAAGCCCATTTTCCCACTGGCAAAGAAGAGTGAAATTAATGCGATCGGTTTAGTCAGTTATGGTTTACCCTCCCCTGAGCCCGTTGCTACCTGTCCAATACCTCAAAAAAAAGAAAGACTCAATTAGCAAGTAGGAAGAGAAGCAACAGTTGTCAGGTAGATAAACAGTTGCATTGGCCACAAAGCTACCCAAGTCTCCAGGAGCAGGAACCAGCAGCATGGCAGCTAGAGTCATATCTGCCTCACTTTCTATCCATCACTTCATCAAGCAGAGTACGCTAATATTTTGAGTGGATGAAAGGCTTAGGGATGACTTGAAGAGGACAGCAAAAAACAAGAACAATATTTTTACTGCCTGTATAGTGTGTGTGTGTGTGTGTGTGTGTGTGTGTGTAATAATAGGTATTAGAGTTGGATATAGGAAACATGAGTCACACTGATTTCTGAAAGAATGAATTTTTAGAAATCAACAAAAACATGTAACATGCAAACGTATATAACAATACTGTAATGCCTGAAGTCCCTAAACCTCCCACAAAAGACCTCCAGAGTCATAAGTCAAAACTTATAACTTTAAAAAGTCATGTATGGAGTATATGGTAGTATATGATGTGATCATTATTTTTAGGAAAAACCTCCTAAGGAAAATGAATTTTCAAAGGGAGTCTGAAGGAAGGAAAAAACAAAGAAACGAATGAGAAGAGCACCCAGGGAGGAGACTGCACAAGAATCAGAAATGCCAGTAAAGACTGTGCTTTTACCCCCTTGTTATTTTTTTTTCTTAGTGTCATTATTTTCCTCTCCTAGCAATCCCTTTTCATTCTCTGCCAAACTTATTTTATAAATAGTCGCCCCACACTGCTCCACTCCTTACCTCCTAGTAACTGCTCAACTCTGGGCAATTTAGCTTTTACCATCATCAATCTGCTAGGCAAGAATAGAAAGGTTACCTAATCTAAACCCATCTCTCCTCTTCCTGCTCATATACCCCCCAAGACGTGGAACCTTAAGACAGCAATAATATGAACAGAGGAGCCTTCCCTTGGATGAAAGTAGGTACCGGAAGAAATTCTGAGTTTTCCTCCAAAAACTGTAGATGATCCTTAGTATTTCCCATGCTGTCGGTAATGTTCTTCAACCCCAGTGCCCGTTTTGCTTACCAAAATTAGCCCATTAGCCTTTCACATTTCCTAAATTGAAGTAATTAGGAAAAAATATTAGCTCAGAAGATTCTTAATGGAAAACAATCATAAAAATAGGAGAGTAAAAGACACAAGCCCAAAACCAAAGAACATGTAGAGTATTAGTGCTCCAAGAGATTGAGCAAATCCGTCAAATTATTAGGTCTCAGTTTTTCCACATTTAAAACTAGAAGGGAGAAAGGGAGTTAAAAGATCTCTATAGAAATTTTTAGCCCAAAGGTTTATAATTTTATCAAAGTTCTGTCTCAATAAGTCACCAATAATCCTTTTAATTTTTACATCCAGTAGTCTTTGATCTTTTCTGATTTTGTTTTGCCTCTGCAGCATTTGGCACTTTTCACATTTTCTTCTTTCCTTTGATGTAAATGAAAGGTTGCGATTTCTTTAAGAACTGGCAGCACTTAAGACCGCTGCAAATGGTTATGTAGGATGGGTATTGCCCAACCTATTACATGCAAAGGACATTATTACAATCAAGGACATTATATCTATGCATGTATTATAAAACTTTTCCACTGATGACAGTAAATAATCTTGTCCAAAAAACCACCACTGTATTATGACATTTTTTTTAAAAGGTAACTTTTCTAATTTATGCAAAGGGTCTCATAGGCTGGCAGTATACTGGCAGCAAGGTCTGTGTTGATAGAACCGAATGAGTTCAGTCTTAACCCAGTTATTAGAACTTGAGGTTTTACTGTCATCTTTGACTATTTCCTTTCCTCAACAAATGGCCAGCGTAATATTCAAGTAATTCAACTTAATTATAATTCAACTAATTCAATATAATTCAACTTTTTTTTTGAGCATTCGCTTTTTAAATTAAAAAGAAAAAGGCATAGTAGTATTTCAGAATGGTCAATCCTATTAATTCTACCCTCCTCTACATTTCTCCAGCCACAGTATTTGTCATTCTCCCTACCTTTGGTCTCATCCTTCACCGAGGTATCTTCTATACCACTACCAGTGATATCTCCCCAAGACACAGACCCAATCATCTCTTTTGTTTTCTTGACAACATGCACTTATTGATGAAGAAAATGTAAGAGTCATCCATGTTCTGGCCCCAGTCTACTCTTCCAGCTTTATTTCATGCTTAGTGGGTCCTTAATACATCTTCACTTGGGCCGGGGCAGGGGTGGGGGTGGGGGGTGGGGGAAGGACATGGGGGGAGAGCAGGAAGGAAGTATAGAATGCCTTGGCAAAATCACAATTATTATTGACTAAAATGTAAATGTTTATACTACATCTGTGGCCTAAATAGACACAGTTTTGCCCAATCCATTTTAACATCTGATTGGGTGAAATAAAAGCGAAAATTCAGTCCTCTTATTTGGAGCCTTTAGATAATTTCACAGGGATTTATGAAGTTCCCAGCATTTCAATCTAGGGACACTCTCTGTTTAAGGCAAAGCAAACTATTCTTCCTCATTTTGGAATTGTTTATTATTCAGAGGCTACAGAAAAATACTCATTAATCCCTATACGAATGTGAAACGCAGAGGGATGCCTCATCACTGAGTCATTCAAAATTTTAGAACATTTAGCTTAAAAATAGATGATAACTCATGCAAGTTCTCTCCCTGTTTATTATTTCTGATCATTAAATTGTCTATGGCAACAAGTCTGTGACCCACCATATCAGCTGACAGCTGATTTTTAAAATAAATTTTCCTTCTGCCAATTTTCTAAATATATCAGCTCTCTTAAAATGAGTAAGCGTCAAGGAGCTAACCTGAAGACCCAGTTTTTGCCCCTACTAAGAAGGTAGCTAAATGTAGAATTTGAAAATGAAACACATTCCCTTTTATTTTCAGAATTTAAAAGCATAGGACATAATGAATAGCAAATAAGGAAAATGACATCTGAGAGACACAGAAAGAAAAGTAAAAAGCATTTTCCCATGATCAGTGACTTTAGTCTGTAGTTCTCAGCTTCACATGGGTGGCCTGGGAGTAGTGGCTCATCTAGTTGCACACGGATGGTCTTCAACCACATCAGTTGGTTTCACATTCAAAATGATGGTTCTGGGACCAAGAATAATCCCATTTTTTTTTTCTATGCTTTATTTATAATTGGGTGTTCTTCTTCCACCAGTCTTTTGAAGCAACACAATCCGAGTAACTAAATACACTTACCTCGTCCACATGCCAATTAATTGCCTAACTTCCTCTTCTTTGTTATTTGGGTGTGTCACACTCTGCTTAGCAAATGCATTTCTTTAAACTGTGTATGTCAAATTCTGATAAACTCATAGTATAAATATACTGGCGATGTTACTGTTTAAAGGAAATGTTTGGTGAATGCTACTAAATGGTAAAAATCCTGAGAGCCACCTCTGAATTTCTCTACTATACACTCTGGTTCCCACTTACTTACTGAGTTGTAAAAAGTGGGATTAGATCAATAAACATTTTTGGTCTTTGGAGAAAAAAAGCTTTCCAAATCTACTTTTACTTTGTTGGTTGTTTTTAGTCAAGACATTTTGAATGTTGTTATCCTTTGCATACTTAAGTGTCAGCTCACCACTGATGTTATGAAAGGAGCTTTGACCTTCATCTCAGTCTCATAAATTGACTTGGCATGTGCCCAAAGTATTCTTAGTCAAGTTGATAGTGGCTCCTCATCTATGAGTCACATTGTTTTAAATACACTAATAATTTCATCAGTATGATCATAGTTTCTGCATGGAGGGTTTAGTTTAGGCTTTCTTTCCCTTCACTGAAACCACCTGGTTCGAGAAACAACTAAACAAAGGTGTATATATTGGATAACACTCAAAGGATCACATGTCAGGGTTGGATTTTGTTTGTTGTTTTTTCATTCTCTCAGCATTTCTGGCAAGTGAGGTGTGCAGAAACCAAAGAATACATTCCCTAACTGATGAGGTGGGGGAAGGCAGCAAGAAAATGACACCTACCTAGTTTAAGGTAATTCACTTAAAAATCCCAAAATTAAAAATCCCAGATTAAAAGGAAGATACCCTCTAACAACCACTTGATGTCACTGCTGTAGCTCATCTCCAGCTTCTCCGGAAGGGAGTGCAAGTTGGCTCCTTCCTAAGTGACCAGAAAAGAAAAAAGGAGACAAAGAGAGTTTTAGTCTTTTAACATGGACATTTTTTTTTTAAGCTAATGACTGTTTTAGTTTTAAGTTGGGTTATCCCACCGTGCTTCTTTTTCTTGTTCTGAAGAGAAAAGGAAAGTCTGTGAAGGATCTGAGCAGCTCCTACTGGACAAAGACAAATATTTCATTGCCATGTCTACAGTTCTCAAATTAGCTGCGTATCAGAGCTCATCTGGGGATCTTTGTGAAAACACAGGTCACTGGACTCTACCCAAGAACTGTGGAATCCAAATCTCTGGAGTAGGGCATAGGCATTTAGGTTTGTATTAAGTCTTTCAAAGTGATTCTGAGTATCCGTAAGGTTTGGAAATCTCCGTTTCACTTTGCATTACATTTTTCCTAATTTGTAATGTTAGGGAATGTAAGCTGACCTGGTTTTCTACGCAGCTAAAGAATTTTACATTTTCACATCCTCATTTGTCACTCAGAATGAACTTTTGGGATGCACCCTCTCCTTCATGCAAACCTTCTTTCTTTCATCTCTTTCCCTCATTTCTCCTCTTTATTTTTCTCTTCCTTAAGTATTACACAGTATACATTCTCTTAATTGCAACAATTATATATTTTGCTTTACTTATATATCTATTTTTCAACTGAAGGAAAGCTGAACTAAGTCCTCCCTTTGTTGTTTGGCCCTCCCTTTTATGACAAGGACTATACTAGTTCCAGCATTATTCCTAACAATAAAAACAAACTCCCTTGCTAAATTTACACATTATTAATGTTACATGCATTTTTTAGAAAAATAACTCGCTTACCTGGCCAGTTATATGCCGGATTCCATGTAAGACATTTCACACACATTTGTGCATTCTCTCATAAAACCCTATGTGACTAATACCATTAATGAATCTTTACAAATGAAGAAGTTGAAGCCAGAATTTTGCCTCCTCCACCCCCCCCCCAACCCTTAATCTTACAGTGGGAAATTCTAACGCAAATTCTTTGGTTTTTGCTCTCTCTTAGATACTGCTTTGTCTTATCAGAAATATGATCACAGTGCTACTGACCAATTTATTAAGTACTCAGTGTGCCAACTTCAAGGAAAATCAGACTATAAGCTAAAGGTAAAGATACCTACATAATCACATACTATGTAATCTTCTTGATGAGTCATATCATTTCTGCTTACTAGGAAAGAAGACTCAATAACAATCCCCAGAACTGTGAGCCAACTGTGGTGTGACAATCCAACACGTTTAGGACATTACCTAAAATTTTGCAGACTGAGGGACAGAAAATTCCATACTTTGAACAAAGAACCCAATTAGTGGCCCTGCCTTTAGCTGATAAATTGAAGATTGTGATGTCTTCCTGTGTTTTTTCAACAACTCCGTGCATTTCAGCTCTTCTGCAGAATTCGTCAACAATCTCAAGTGTTTTGTTTGCTTTTAGACTTCAAAGGAGATTTGAGACTGAAAACACACTTACCCAACCAATCATTTATGTAAGAAATACTGATTCAATTTTAGCATACTGCCTAATTCTGCCTTTTTCCTGACATAACAACTGGGAAGAATATCAAAGCAAAAATTGCATTGCTGAGCCTGAGAAGAGCCAAAACAATGATTATACTAGCACCAGATACTTAAAACACTGCCAAAAGAAAGAAAACAGGTATTATTCATTTTGCTAACTTGACTAAAATTGAAAAAGAAATTCTGAATCTATGCTATGTACCAGGTCCGGTATCTGGTGATTACCCAGCTGTGATTTTTTTTTTAATTAAAGTGAAATTCACATAACATAAAATTAACCAATTTAAAGTGAACAATTCAGTGGCATAAATTACATTCACAATGTTGCACAACCACTGCTTCTAACAGTGTTAGTTTCAACATTTTTTTTTTTAGTTTCAACATTTTTATCATTCCAAAAGGAAGCCTGATACTCATGAAACAGTTACTCCCCTCTCCCCCAGCCCCTGGCAACCACCAATCTTCTTTCTGCCTCTATGAATTTATGTATTCCTGATATTTCATATAAATGGAATCATACAGGAGCACCTGAGTGGCTCAGTTGGTTGAGTGTCCAACTCTTGATGTCAGCTCAGGTCTTGATCTCAGGAGTTGTGAATTCAAGCCCCACCTTGGGCTCCATGCTGGGAGAGGAGCCTACTTAAAAAATAGTTAATTTGGGGACATCTGGGTGGCTCAGTTGGTTAAGCGTCCAACTTTGGCTCAGGGCATGGTCTTGCGGTCTGTGAGTTTGAGCCCTACATTGGGCTTTGTGCTGACAGCTCAGAGCTTGGAGCCTGCTTCAGATTCTGTGTCTCCCTCTCTCTCTGCCCCTCTCCCACTCATGCTCTGTCTCTGTCTCTCAAAAATAAACATTACAATTTTTTTTTTGATAATTAATTAATTAATGGAATCATACAATATGTGACCTTTTGTGTCTGGCTTCTTTCAGTTAGTATAATGACTCCAAGGTCCATCCGTGTTGTAGCATAAGCATATATCAGTACTTCACTCCACTTTATGGCTGAATAATATTTTATTATATGTATACATCATAATTTGCTTATCATTCATCTGTTGATGGGCCTTTGGGGTGTTTCCATCTTTTGGCTAATTTGAATAGTGCTGCTATGAAACATGTATATACATGTATTTGTTTGAGTAGCAGCGTTTTCTTTTCTTTTCTTTTTTTTTTTTTTGAAGTGTAGTTGACACACAATGTTACATTAATGTTACATTAATTTCAGGTGTACAACATAGTGATTCAACTTCTCTATGCATATGCTACGCTCATCACAAGCATAGCTACCATCTGTCGCCATACAACACTATTACAGTGCCACTGACTGTATTCCCTATGCTGTACCTTTTATCCCCATGACTTATTCATTCCATTGAGTAGCAGTTTTAATTCTTTTTGGTACACCTTAAAGTGGATTTGCTGGCTCATATGGTAATTTTATGTTTAACTTTTTGAGGAACCACTGTGATACTTTTTGTAGCACATTTCTTCTCCTGCCATCAGTTCTCATTGAGATAGAAAGTTAGAGGAAGAGGTGAGACAATGTCAATGAGACCAGAAGTTCTCAGACTTGTTGGTCTCCTTAACTCTTTATACTCTTGAACTTTTTTTTTTTTTTTTTAAGTAGTCTTCAGGCCCACCATGGCCCTGACCAAAGATCAGGGCCCCAAGATCAAGATCTGAGCCAAGACCAAGAGTCAGACACCCAACCAACTGAGCCCCCACTCTGAAACATTTTTAAAGAACCCAAAAGGCTTTTGATTGTGCTGGCCATGTCTATCATTATTTATTGTATTAGAAATTAAAACTGACAACTTCTTAAAATAACAGAGCCATTATATATTAGCATAAGTAGCATATTTCTTGGTAAGATAACTATTTTCCAAAATGAAAATATTTAGTGACAATAGTGAAATTTTCAAACATTTGCAGCTAATGTAAGACAGCTAGATTCTCTGGGTTCTCAGCTGGCTCATTTGATAGAGCATGCAACTCTTGATCTCAGGGTTGTGAGTTCAAGCCCCATATTGGGTGCAGAGATTACTAAAAACAGTAATAGTAATAATAGTTTTATTTTTCATTTTGTGCTTTAAAGTATTTTTTTTTTATTTGAGAGAGTAAGTGCGTGAGCGCACACACATGCATGAACAGGAGAAGGGCAGAAAGAGAGGATCCCAAGCAGACTCCATGCTGTCAGTGCAGAGCCCCACATGGGGCTCAAACCCACAAACTATGAGATCATGACCTGAGCAGGAATCAAGAGTTGGATGCTCAACCAACTGAGCCACCCAGGTACCCCAATAATATTTTTTTTTTAAGACAGCTGGATTCTCATACCTGCTTCTACAGTCAATCTGTTGTTTTACTGAAGTATAAGGAAAAAAATCCAGGCTCACATAGATATATAATTGGAAAAGGGTGGAACAGTTTAGTAGCCTTTTGGGATATTTATCAGCATTTTCTTTGATACTACATGAAAACTTAAGTGGTAGAATCTTATAAAGGTTGGTTGTGATGTGGAATCTGAAACTACATTAATAAATTTTTCTCACTGTCTACATTAAAATCCATTTGTCTACTTAGCAATCTGACTAGCTCTTTCACCATGCATGATTGTAACATAAATGTAGTTTCACTGAATTATGGATCTTTTCTAAATGTTGATAAGTCTGGGTATACAGGAACAAAAAAAATCATATTTTTTAATATCACCATCCATCTCAGAAAAATATGGGAAGCTTTTAAGGTCACAATGGTGACACATTTTTTCAAAGTTCTCATTTTTACTTAAAAGTATGAAGCTTGTCATTTGTAACAAATACTTGTAGTTGGTGCCCTTAAATTGACAGCCTTCATTTATTTTCAAGAAAATACCTGCCAATTACCCAAATCTGAGTAATCATATTTTGCCAGTCCTTCCTAAAGTGAAAAATGCTATCTCATGAAAAAAGGGACTTGTTACACTCACAACTCAAACAGTTGCACAAACGCTTTTCTCCTAACAGTTCTCAGCAGTTCTCTGTGTGTACTTCCCGTGGGGCTTGAACTCACCATCCTGAGATCAAGAGTTGTATGCTCTACCAGTTGAGCCAGCCAGATGCCCCAGTCATACAGAATTTAAAATTTTTTTTTAACATTTATTTACTTTTTTTTTTAATGTTTTTTATTTATTTTTGAGACAGAGAATGAGCAGGGGAGGGGCAGAGAGAGAGGGAGACACAGAATCCACAGCAGGCTCCAGGCTCTGAGCTGTCAGCACACAGCCCGACGAGGGCTTCGAAGTCACAGACTGTGAGATCATGACCTGAGCTGAAGTCGGACACTTAACCGACTGAGCCACCCAGGCGCCCCATCATTTATTTACTTTTAAGAGACAGAGAACATGAGCTGGGGAAGGGCAGGGAAAGAGGGAGACACAGAATCCGAAGCGGGCTCCAGACTCTGAGTTGTCAGCACAGAGCCTGTCGCAGGACTCAAACTCATGAACTGTGAGATCCTGACCTGAGCCCAAGTCAGTCGCTTAACTGACTGAGCCACCCAGGTGCCCCATACAGAATTTTTAAAAGGCATGTACTCAAGGATCAAGATTTAATAGAATTAATAAGTTTTACTCTTCCATTAATGCTATCTGTAAGTGAAACTGGTATTGTCTCCTCTCCTGCAAGTGTGTGGCCGTGGAGACTGCAGTGGGTCCTGGGGTGGTGCAAGACCACTGCCTTGCCATCTGTCTCACCGGCCACTGTTTTCCACAGTCAGGACAAACATCAACATAGCAGAAAAGGCAGAGAAAGTTTCACTCTTGTTATGAAAATGGTTTTACTTTAAAGAACTCTGTACAAGGGTCTCCGGAATCCCTTAGTGTCTGTAGACTATGCTTTAAAAACCTCTACTCTAAACGTATATGCTTGGCCAGAGAGGTTATACAGGAATAGCTTTTTAAGGGCAGGGCTGGAAATTTGGAATTCTTAAGCAAATCAGTTGCAAAAGTGTCCCAAGAGTTGTTTCTGTTGAGAGTCTAGGGAGACAGAGAAAAAAAAGAAACCATCTTAACCTCTTAAACAACCAAACTTGTTAGGGGCCTTTTGAATGGCGCTAAACATCCCTCCTACATAACAAAGTAACAAATTCCCCTACTACCATTGCTTCTTCTGCATCTGGCTGAGAAAAACACATGCCCTAGAGCCCTGAAATCACCTTCTGATCCCCATAATACCGAGGACTCCTAGTTTACCAATTCATCTCCACTCCTCTTTTCCCTTCCAGGCCATTCCAGGGACTATAGATAAAGAGATCAGTATCTCAGATTCATACCTCAGAGAACCATCACGCTCCAAAACTTTCTGTGACTCTCCATTGACCATTGCAGTTTTCTCATGGGGTCTCCAAAGACACTTTTTTTTTTTTAAATATAAAGTGTATTTATTTTTGAGAGACAGAGAGAGACAAAGTATGAGGAGGGGAGGGGCAGAGAGAGAGGGAGACACAGAATCCAAAGCAGGCTCCAGGCTCTGAGCTGTCAGTACAGACCCCGACGCAGGGCTTGAACCCACAAACCATGAAATTGTGACCTGAGCCAAAGTCAGATGCTTCACCAGCTGAGCCACCCAGGCGCCCTTAGACACTTTTCTTTTTAACAAAATATTTGTACATGGTTAAAGTTTGAGATGTGCTGTTGTATAACGCACAAAATCTACTCCCAACATTAAGGCCTTTGCAGTTTGGACCTCAACTAAATTTCTTGCTTTATGGTCCACCGATCCTTTTTACCTGTGGTTTCCAAACCTGGCTGTTCATTAGAATCTCCTTGAAAGCTTTTTCAAGCTTATAGATTCTGATTTAATTGGTTTCCACTGGAGCCTAGGAACCAGTATAATTTTTAAAGTTTCCTCCTTGATTCTAATGTTCAACTGGTTTTGGAACACTATCCAGAATTACTCTAGTCAGGCTACTTTCCTTATCAGGCTTCCAGCCATCACACTTTTCTACCTCCACACTTCTGCTGCCCACCTTCTTAAAGCCTCTACCACTTTCCACCTAATTCCATCCCACCTACCCTCAAGATCCAGATCAGTGAAGGGGCACCTGGGTGGCTCAAGTCACTTAAGCATCTGACTTTGGCTCAGGTCATGATCTTTGGGTTCGTCGGTGGAGCCCCGTGTCAGGCTCTGTGCTGACAGCTCAGAGCCTGGAGCCTGCTTTGGATTTTGTGTGTCCCTCTCTTTCTGCCTCTCCCCTGCTCATGCTTTGTCTCTCTCTCAAAAATAAATAAACATTTAATTGTTAAAAAAAAAAAAAAAAAAAAAAAGATCCAGCACTGTGAATACCCAACCACAATGTCTATACGTATTGCACCACCTGGAAAGCAATCTCTCATGCCTGGGACTTCAGAAATACTCTTTATCTTTCCAATTTATTTGGCACATCATCCTGTACCACCTCCTTTATTGTTGCTTTGAATAATTTTTGACATGCTATTGTTATTTAACTTTTGACATATTTTTGTTTTATCTCCCTATCTGTGACAGAAGGGCCTCTAGGGCAAGAATGTGCCTTATTCTTTTTGCATACCAAGTTCCTAGCTACTGTCTTACATATTGCTGGCTTCAAAACAATCTGTTGCTTTGATCGCACATGTGTAAAAATTCTAAAATATGCAAGGGGCATGAGGGAACCCATAAGGGCAGATGAAGTCAGCCTTGCTACAGAAAGAAAACATAAATTGGCCCTTAAAAGGTGGGTAGACATAAACTAGGCAGCCACTGAAAATAAGAGGAAATGAGCACCAACAATTTAGGGTGTGAAAAGAATTTTAGCCTGCCTACTTCAGAATGTTTGTTCTGGAGAGTTCCATACTGTGAGATGAAGTCAGCTTGGTAGGGTGAGGCTGATGAGAAAGATCTTAAATACCAGGATAATTAATGCTGGCTGATCCTTTATGCAACTGATTGTTAATGGGGTCACTTTCCCACTTAAGAACTTTCCTGACAACATCTTTGAAATTTGGTTTATTTAGTCAATAATTGCCTTGTTATTCATGGCTTCAAAGCTTGATGTTTCTGCTGAAATACATAGCATTGAAATATTAGCAAGGCCATTCAAAATGCCCAGAAAATCTTTTTAAACCATTTCCACGGAAGCTCCTGCCACAGTCATAGTAACTTCAGAGGGATTTCCTTTCTTACCTCCTGTTCTGTATCATGGGGCAGTCATTAGGATTCCTAGTTGACTTTGGTTCTATGGCCAGAATATTTCTTCAAAATGTTTCTGCTGTCTGAGCGATGACACCTTAAGCTTAAAAAGAGCAGAACTTGGGGCGCCTGGGTGGCTCAGTCGGTTAAGCGTCCGACTTCAGCTCAGGTCACGATCTCATGGTCCGTGAGTTCGAGCCCCGCGTCAGGCTCTGGGCTGATGGCTCAGAGCCTGGAGCCTGCTTCCGATTCTGTGTCTCCCTCTCTCTCTGCCCCTCCCCTGTTCATGCTCTATCTCTCTCTGTCTCAAAAATAAATAAACGTTAAAAAAAATTTTTTTTAAAAGAGCAGAACTTGGGGCACCTGCATGGTAGCTCATTTGGTTGAACATCTGACTCTTGTTCCCCACTCAGGTCATGATCTCATGGTTCATGAGTTCAAGCTCCGAGTGGGGCTCCACGCTGATGGCCTGGAGCCTGCTTGGGATTCTCTCTGTTTCCCTCTCTCTCTGTCCCTCCCCTGTTTGTGCGCAGGTGCACGCCCCCGTTCTCTTTCTCTCTCTCTCAAAATAAATAAACAATTTTTTTTTAAAAAGAGCCGAACTGGACAGGTCCTAAATTTGAACTCATTTACTTCAATTAAGTAGATGATATTAAGGAATTTTAGTTGCCGCAGGAAAGCTTGGGCTGTAAAAATGAAACAAGTGACTTCAGAGATGCAGAAGTATGTGTCCTGTCTAGACCTGTCCCTGAAACCATGAAAATCCAGAGCGCTCCAAAAGGCCTTTGCCCTTTACAAGATTGCCACATGATCCCTAAGTGAAAGGGGGTGGTTCTGGGAGATATGCAGTAAGCTCTGGGTTTCAGGTTCCAGGATCACAACAAATTGTGAAAACGGATGATTGCTTAACCTTACCTTCAGTTAACACATCATTATTCAAAGCCTTAAAAAAAAATAATGAAATCAAATTAATAAATCAGAATCCCATCTTTTATTATAAACCTTTTTTTCCAGAAAGACACACAAAAAATTTGTCCCCACATTTAAACTCTATTAAACAAGAGAGAAGAACTAAAATTAAAATGTATTTCTATTATACATTTATTTAACAAATCCTGGGAGCTTACTATATGTATGGATTCTCAGTAGTACAGATGAATTGGTGAACAAAAAGTATCTGCTTGCAGGAATCTTAAATTCTAGTAGGGAAATAACACGTATGAACATATGTATAGACGACAACTATCAGGACAAATAAGTGCTTTGTAGAGAGTGACAAGGTAGCTGTTTCACACTGTTTGGCCAGGGTAATGCTTTCTTTTTATTTTTTAAGTAAGCCCTACACCCAATGTAGGGCTCAAACACGTGGCCTCAAGATCAAGGGTCTCATGCTCCATCAACTGAGCCAGCCAGGTGCCCCAGGGAAATTCTTTTTGAGGAGGAGATATTTTAACACATCTGAATGACAGGAAGAAATCCATCTCATGAAGATTTGGGGAAAGCATCTTCCAGGAAGAGAAAGAATTAATGCACAGGTGAAATTCAGCAAAATATGAAAAAGGACACTAGCCCCATGAGCCAAGCCTTGCCCACACAATTTTTAAATTGAGACTGCAGACATAATAAAATAGAACAGAACATAACTGGTATGGCCTGAATGTTTGTGTCCCCCTCCCCCCAAATTTATATGTGAAACCTAAAACCCAATGTGATAGTATTAGGAGGTGGGGTCTTTGAGAGGTGGTTGGGTCATGAGGATGGAGCCCTCATGAATTGGAGTAGCACTTTTATAAAGAAGACCCCACAGAGATCTCTTCCCCATCTTCCCCATCCCCATCCTCCAGTAAAAAGATGCCTTCTGTGACCTGGGAAGTGAATTCTCACCAGACACCGAATCTGCTGGTATCTTGATCTCAGACTTCTAGCCCCCAGAAGTATGAGAAATAAATGTTTGTTACCATTAAGCCACACTTTGTATGGTATTTTGTATAGCAGCTTGCACCAAGACAGTAATGGAATAGCAATGTAAAATAATGGGGTTGGAATAATAATTGTCTGTCCCTTCTCACTCATACTCTCTCTTGGCGATTGCTGTTCTTTTGGACAATAGCAACTATATTCCAAGTGAATAGTACACATTTCTTCTTAATATTGTAAAGGTGTTATGTATTTTTCTCTTATCATTATTATAAGTAGGAATGGCACAATAAAGTTAAGCTATACTATTAATCACTTTTGAGATTTTTTAAGTTATTAACGAGTATACTCTGAATAAAATCCAAGATGATGATCATTTAAGCACCAGTGACATCACTGAGATGGTGAACACACTGGAACTCTTTCCACTGTTGAACCAGGAGAGGGCCAGCAGGGAATGCTTCACATCCAATGAAATATGTCTGGATTAACTGCACTTAAACTCCACTGATAAAACAGGCAGAGAGCTACATGGATCCTCTAATCTTAAGTAAATTAAGATTGATTTCCTTTGGCTTTGCTTCCCTGGCCACCAAAAAATAATAACAGTCCTGCTAACCTCTGAGAGATATGCCAATTATTGATAATGGTAAAGAATAACAGCAGCTGCCACGTATTGAGCACTAAGGGTGTTAGATGGTTTACAAAGATAGCCACAGCATCTCCTCCCATCCCTGCATGCACACCCCTTGTAATACAACTTTGTAGTCTCTCCCTTAAGAGGTGTCATCTCTTTCCCCCCTCCTTGAATCTGGACTGGTTTTGTAACTTGCTTTAACCAATAGAATGTGGTCAAAACAACACTGAGCAAGTGCCGGAGCCTAAGCTTAAAAAGCCCTATTGCTTCTGCTCCTACTGTCTTAGAATGCTACTTAAGACTACCCTGTAAAGAAGCCTAACTACTAGTATCCAAAATCTATAAAGAGCTCACCAAACTCCACACCGAAAAAACAAATAATCCAGTGAAGAAATGGGCAGAAAACATGAATAGACACTTCTCTAAAGAAGACATCCAGATGCCAACAGGCACATGAAAAGATGCTCAACATTGCTCCTCATCAGGGAAATACAAATCAAAACCACACTCAGATATCACCTCACGCCAGTCAGAGTGGCCAAAATGAACAAATCAGGAGACTATAGATGCTGGAGAGGATGTGGAGAAACGGGAACCCTCTTGCACTGTTGGTGGGAATGCAAACTGGTACAGCCACTCTGGAAAACAGTGTGGAGGTTCCTCAAAAAATTAAAAATAGACCTACCCTATGACCCAGCAATAGCACTGCTAGGAATTTACCCAAGGGATACAGGAGTCCTGATACATAGGGGCACTTGTACCCCAATGTTTATAGCAGCACTCTCAACAATAGCCAAATTATGGAAAGAGCCTAAATGTCCATCAACTGATGAATGGATAAAGAAATTGTGGTTTATATACACAATGGAGTACTACGTGGAAATGACAAAGAATGAAATATGGCCTTTTGTAGCAACGTGGATGGAACTGGAGAGTGTGATGCTAAGTGAAATAAGCCATACAGAGAAAGACAGATACCATATGTTTTCACTCTTCTGTGGATCCTGAGAAACGTAACAGAAACCCATGGGGGAGGGGAAGGAAAAAAAAAAAAGAGGTTAGAGTGGGAGAGAGCCAAAGCATAAGACCCTTAAAAACTGAGAACAAACTGAGGGTTGATGGGGGGTGGGAGGGAGGGGAGGGTGGGTGATGGGCATTGAAGAGGGCATCTTTTAGGATGAGCACTGGGTGTTGTATGAAACCAATTTGACAATAAATTTCATATATTAGAAAAAAAGAAGCCTAACTAACCTACTAGAAGATGAGAGACCATATGGAAAGAGGCTCAAACATCCTAACTGTTCCAGCCATACTAGGTGAGTTCCCGGACCTATGAGTATGGCTGTCTTAGACTACTGTACAGCCCCTGCCAAGCCACCAGCTGCCCTCAGCCATGTGAGTGAACTCAGGCCGAACCCACAGAACTGTTGAGTCAACCACCAGATGATGAGAAAGAAATCATTGCATGTTTAAACTCTTAAATGTTGGGATAGGTTGTTGTTGTTGTTGTTTTTGTTTTTCAAGAATCAATAACTGAACTAGGTGTGGACTAGGAGATCTAAGTGTTTTATATTTAGTATCTAAGTGAATCTTCTTAACAGCCCTTAGAGGCCAATACTATTAATGATGCAACATGACAAATAAAGGACTTGAAACTCAATGAATTTAAGTAACTTGCCTAAAGCCACATAGCAAAGCAACAAATCAAACCCAGCTGTCTCTGGACTCCAATACACATTTACATCCGTCTGCCATTCTATGAGGATGCTTTAAAATATCATCCTATGAGGATGTTCATGAAAGATGGGACTTTTTAAAATCCAAGCCAGATTATTAATATTATTTTTTTGATGTAGAATGTAATACTTCCATTTTTAGAATTTCAAGGAAATAATAGTATGTATGGAAAAAGAACACAAATTAAAAATGAAGATAATTTATTCATGAATGAAAATACACATATATCAATATCTTGTATCCAAATAATTGCCAAACAATTCAAACGTATATAATGAAGTAATTTAAAAAATTTAAATAATGCATGACACTGTGATGCTAGATCCTCTACAAAGTTGTAGAAAACCATTTTTTTCCTGAATTTCTATGATACCTTCATAAGGTTAAAGATTATTAAACATCGTTCCCTCTTAAGCATTCAAATCACACTGAGATTTTGTTTCAGGCCAGGCCACCTCCTTCAGGGTGCACCTGGGCCCACTCAGAAGCAAACTGATCAAAATGCCTATAGGTAAGAGGTTATACTCAATAAAGTATTTATTGAGCACCTACTAGTTATCTCATTGCTAGGCTCTATGGCAGAGACAAAGTGAGGAACATGGTCTCTTATGAAACCAAGAATATATGGTGGAAATCAATCAAGTTGTTCCCTCCCTTCCACCTCTGTGGCCATCAGATGAAAGTTCTGACAGCCATTTATGGAGCAGCTGTGATCATCCACCCAGAAGGTAGTGAGCTCATACATGCCCATTAGTCATGATTAAAGTAACTGTCTTTTTTTTTTTTTTTTTTTTTTAAGTAAACTCTATGTCCAATGTGGGGCTCAAGCTCACAACCCTCAGATCAAGAGTCTTATGTTTTACTGACTAAGCCAGCTGGTGGCCCCTAAAGGAACTGTCTCAGAAACTTCAGTAACTTTGAACAAATTGCTCATTGCCAGCCCTCATGGTTGCCCACTGGGTTTCTACTTCCCACAACACATTTGAGGTCTTTTAAAAAGAATAATTTTCAGACCTACATACTGACAATGTATCCAGAATAGCAGACAAAATGGACATCTGTATTAAAGATAAACACCTTTACCCTCATTTCCATTGAAAGTCCCCATCAGAGAGTAATGTTCAGCACCTACATGTTCAGAGCTCCCTTTTCCACTCCTAATTCAGTTCCATTGTATGTGGCTAATGATAAAACTGTTACCCATTGCCTTGGCAACATATCCATTTGCTAAAAGGAGAAATAAAACCTGAGATTTAAAATTTTCTGCCAGGTCTCTTACACTAATTTAGGAAATATTTTTAAAAGAAATAGATATTAATAGCCTACAAATAGTAACAGGAAAATGTTTCAAGAGAAGACACTCATGGAAATGTATTAAAGCTTATTTTTTAAAATAAAAATCAAAGAATTTTGATGCCATTAATGTTTTTTAATGTTCCTCATTAAATTAAATATTATTTCTGGGTGGCTCAGTTAGTTGAACATCTGACTTCAACTCAGGTCATGATCTCACGAGTCATGGGGTCAAGCCCCACATCAGGCTTTGTGCTGACAGCTCAGAGCCTGGAGCCTGCTCCAGATTCTCTCTCTCCCTCTCTCTCTGCCTCTCCCCGACTTGTACTCTCTCTCTCTCTCAAAAACTAAACATTAAAAAAAAAGGTTGAAATATGACTTCTGCTCCAAAATGTATACTATAGTCTTCCAGTAACTTCATGAATTTTGTGCATATTGGAATTTGCCATCCTGGAATTTATAAATGATTAAAGAAAAATAAAGATTACTCTGAGGAAACCCTAACCGTAGGTTTGAAAACAATAAAATATTTGTACTTAAAGGTTATAATGTATAAATCAGATAAAAATGCAAATTTAAAACTCAAGACTTTTTCGAATCCTTACTGCAGTTTTCCAGAAGTAACCTCATAATTCAATTATCTGTTATTTACATTCCACCTCAACATTGCTGTGATTTTACCTTTTTTTTTCCTTTGTTGGCTTCTGTTGGTAAATGAAAAACAAAAGAAGTGAAGCATTTTCAAAATTGAACCAAATACTAAAAAGTAGCAGATTGCAGAACAGCCAAACACCACAGAACTATTCACAGCATTTTATTTCCACTCCACGATTTGTTGGCCAGAAGCTACGTTTAGCAGGTAATCTCAGGGCTTGCTCACAATTTAGGAAGTCAGCTAAGCAGTTTTTCCAGGAAATGCAAAGAACATGACAGGACTTGCACTCTGTTGGAGTAGAAATACATCTATTGTGCGTTTGGGGGCACAAGACTGGAGTCTGCATCCTTACTCACCCTGTAATTATTGCTATTGCAATAGGGTTCTCAGTTTCAAAGAGATCCTTTGATTGAGTTGATATGTTAAGCTTATTTTCAAAGAGGTCGTTCTACTGAACCATTGAATTATGAAAGTATTCAAAAGTTATTTCAGTTTAGCTTGTTTTTATTTATAGGAATATTACATAGCTAATTGGTAGAATACCTAGAGTATATAAAGATATCCATGTGACTTTTTAAAAGATAACATGTTACCAAAAGAGTTTGAAAACCTAAATAATTATTGCTAATGGTTGTTGGCCACTCATCATATACCATGTAATATACTAAGTTCTTTTTTATTTTTTAAAGTTTAGGGCACCTGGGTGGCTCAGTCTGTTAAGTGACTTCAGCTCAGGTCATGATCTCATGGTTCACGGGCTGGAGCCCTGCATCAGGCTCTGTGCTGACAGCTCGGAGCCTGGAGCCTGCTTCAGATTCCGTGCCTCCCTCTCTCTCTGCCCCTCCTCCATTCATGCTTTGTCTCTCTCTCTCTCTCTCTCTCTGTCTCTGTCTCTCAAATATAAATTTAAAAAAATTAAATGTATTTATTTATTTTGAGAGAGAGAGAGAGAGAGAGCACGCAAGTGGGGGAGGAGCAGAGAGGGAGGGGGACAGAAGATCCAAAACAGGCATTGTGCTGAGAACAGACAGCCTGATGTGAGACTCCAACTCACAAAAACGTGAGATCTTGACCTGAGCTGAAGGCAGACATTTAACCAACTGAGCCACCCAGGTGCCCTGAAGTTCTTTTTGTAAAAAATCCTTATTTATTTATTTATTTATTTATTTATTTGTGTGTGAGAGGGAGACTGTGCACGAATGTGCGTGTACAAGCAGAGAAGCGGCACAGACAGAGGGAAAAAGAGAATCCCAAGCAGGTTCTGTGGTGTCAGCTCAGAGTCTGATGCGGGGCTTGATTCCATGAATCGTGAGATTATGACCTGAGCCAAAATCAAGAGTTGGTCGCTTAACCGACTGAGCCACCCAGGTGCCCTTATACTAAGTTCTTTTATGCTTCATTCATTCATTCATTCATTCCAACATATATCTATTGTCTAGTATGTGCATTACTCTAGGGCCTGGAGAACAGCAGTGAACGAAGCATCCCAGCTTTCATGAAGCTTATATTCTTGCACGAAACAATTAACAAGTGAAACATAGACCATCTTTAATGAAAATAAGTGCTATGGAAAAAAATTAAGCAGCAAAAGGAGACAGTGAGGACTCTGTGTGAGTATGTGTGTGTTAATGTACCTCACTGAGATAAGTCAACATGTGAGCAAAGATCTGAAGGAGCTGAGGAAATCCAAAAGTGGGTCCCAGGAAGATGTTTGTTAAACAGCATTAAGCAATTACTTGAGTATTCTTATGAACCACCTATTTAATTCTCACATCAGCAGTTTATGGTAGGTACTTTCATTGTTCCCATTTTGCAGGTAAGAGAATTGAGGCTCAAAAATGTAAAGAAATTTGTTTAAGGCCACAGCGTTCACAAAGGGCAAGTTGAGATCTGAACGCAGATCTGCCTCGCTCACAAACTGTAAGGCTTTCAACCAGCTTCATCCTGTCTAATCACCCACTTATCCTATCACAAGATTTCTACGTGCTCAATATTGGTACCTACGTAAGATGATAGTCAATTACAACATCACACTTAAAAAAAAAAAAACTACTTGAGAGGAAAAAGTAAACCAAGTTTGGCTCAAATAGAATAAATGAGAAAAATTCCTCTCCAGTTCCCTGGTTAGGGTTCTAGATGGGGGCAGATATGACCTTATGGATTATGGCTCTCCAGGCACAAAAACAGGGATGCCTCAGCTGGCCCTGTGGGGCTGGTACTGAAATGTCCTTCAATGCAGCATTTCCAGGGCTGAAATAAGAGGCCATGAGTAGAAGTGGGGCAGAGAAAGAAGAAGGGGACGGGCACTGAGTCTGTTGTTGGAAGTCTCTATCATCACTCCCCATCAGGTCACTGATCTTTTCAGTTGAATCTCAGCATCAGGGTTAAATGTTTACATCTGACTATGTAATTGAACTCTTCACAGGGTATAATCTACTTCAGGACTGGTCCTGCTGTAAGACATTAAGACCCACCATCCACATGACTTCACTTAAGCACTACATTCCACAAGGCTTTAGCCTGTGGCCTGCTGAGAAAGAGTGGCAAAACTATCACCACTCTGTGGTCTAGGCTTTGGGCCCCTTGATTTCCTCTTCACTCCCTGGAAGCACATGTACCTGTGCATTAAGTGTGTGTGTATGCTTAGTGGTGAATGCACAGGACAAAAGGGAAGCTGTGTTCCCCAGCCACTCCAGACCTGAATAAATGGAGTTTTGCAGTAATTGAGTGATTTGAGGGAGAGTGAACATACAAACCCAAACAATCAAAGGAAAGATTATCTTACTTAATACCAGGGATAGAGGTTTTTCTTTCTGCCTCTCAAGTCCAAAGAGGAAAATCAGGACAAGTGGCTTAGGTTGTAAACTTTAAGGTCAAGGACCCTTTCTGTTGAGCTTGGCTCTCAAGTTCTCTGAGTAGTCAACTGCGGGTGAAACATAATGAATAGCATGATAAATATAAGTTGTGAAAGATCTGATTGAAAGTCAGAGGCCACTTCCATGGGCACCCGACAAAAAGCCTACCACAAACAAGGCTTAATCAACATTAGCAGGGCTATTAAACAGTATCACCTATTAAAAGCGAGCTCTTCCTAGCGCCTCTTTTTGGAGTTTCTCTGTGTGGGTGTGTACGTAAGAGACTGGGTGAGCAAGAGTGTACTGGGTACAATTTGTGTGTTTACAAGAGAAAACAGAAGCTCTCAATGAGGAAGAACATATGTTTCTGGCACGGCATCTGCGCAAAAAGTACATAGCCCCTGAAGTTGTACTAAGAAAAAAAACTAGTTAAAAAAAGTCTTTTATTTCACACACGTCATCTTCTTGGCACATTTCCCTCCTACTGCCCTTTCTGCCCGACCTTTCTTACCCTCAGGTCCAGGAAAACCACGAAATGTTGAACAGTCTGACAGAGCCTGCCTAACCAGATATGCTACTCACTCGGGGATCCCAGAGGCAAATCTCAAGCCAGGATCAGAAATGACTCTCCAGGGCGCACCTGCCTGGAGGGCGGCCAGTCTGCAATTAAGCGGAAATCACATCCCTTGCCAGGGCTGCGCGGACGCCGAGCACTGCAACCTGAGCACAGCGCGGCCCCTGCAGGCGGTATCGGGGGTGACTCGGAGGGTTTGAGCGACCCCGGGCAGACCGCGCCCCTCTCCCACCTCCCCGCGGGCGCGTCCGACTAGCGAAGGGTCGGCGCGCGCGATCGGCCCCGCCCCCGCTCCCGGGCCGAGTGCGCGTGCCTGGCCGGAGCGGCGCCCCCTGCCCGAGAAGAAGCTGGACCTCAGCTCGGGAGGCCGCACTCCCCCTTGCTCGGGCCTCGCTCCAGGCGTGGGGGGCGGGGCTGGAGGCGGGGCCGGGGCGGGGCTCGAGCCAGTGCCCGGGGCTCTGCTGCAGCGTCTTCCGCAGGTCTCGCGGCAGGCTAGCGGCTCCGTCGCCCCTCCGGCCCCATGGCAGCCCCCGGCTCCCCGGCAGAGTGCGGCTACATCCGGACAGTCCTGGGCCAGCAGATCCTGGGGCAGCTGGACAGCTCCAGCCTGGCTCTGCCCTCCGAGGCCAAGCTGAAGCTGGCGGGGAGCAGCAGCCGCAGCAGCCAGGCGGCCAAGAGCCTGCGGATCCAGGAGCAGGTGCAGCAGACCCTGGCCCGGAAGGGCCGCAGCTTGGTGGGCAACGGTGAGTGGAGCCCCGCTGTCCCCAGCACCGCGCCGATCCCGCCCCTTGTCCCTTCCCCTACCCAACCCTCATTCTCAGCGCCCTGTTGCTTCGATTCGTTGCTTCCTGGGGGTGCGGGACCTGGTGTTCTGCCCACCTGTTGCTCGCCGTCCCTTTGTATGACCCGCCGCTCCTCCAGACTCTGACTTACTTGGGGAAAGCATTCTCCTAAAAGCTTATTCAGCTTCGTCTTTTATGTATTTACATATATTAGATGCACGTGTATATCTACGTGAAAGAATTCAGTACTAGATTTTCGCCCCTTCCTTAACACTCTCCCCTCTTCACCCCCCCCC
>NC_064809.1:63334987-63378886 GCF_023721935.1 Panthera uncia | reverse complement strand
TGAAAGTACTGGCCCTCCCTCTTACAACCTGTAAATTGGGATTGTAGTGCCTCGCCCAGGTACTTTAGGGCTCTCCACCTTTATGCGGAGCGAGTGGTTGATCTAGGAAGTGAAAAAATTGAGTAGGAGGATTTGGGCGAGGGAAAAGCCACACCACCTGCGGAGGAGGAGGAAGGGGACTTTGGCCCAGGCGGCCGAAGCCTTGTCTGCCTCGTTGCACCGTGCAGAAGTCCTCGTGTGTACAGCCCTGGTCTCTCCAAAAATTTAAAACGTGGAAGTAAAAGCGGTTTAAAAAAAACACAACAGCACTATATTAGTAATTAATTGATAGGGGAGGTGGAAGGGAACACGGCAAACCGGTTGTTAAAATTAGAGAACGTGATATATCATTTTCTTCCCTGCTAAAAGTCAGATGATCAGATCCGCAGAGTAACTCTTATTGTTTAATTTACTTTATTATAAAAGCAGTAAAGGGGCGCCTGTGTGGCTTAGTCGGTTGAGCGTCCGGCTTCAGCTCAGGTCATGATCTCACAGTTTGTGGGTTTGAGCCCTGCATGGGGCTCTGTGCTGACAGCTTAGAGCCTGGAGCCTGCTTATGATTCTGTGTCTCCCTCTCTCTCTGCTCCTCCCCCGCTCATGCTCTGTCTCTCTCTCCCTTTCAAAAATAAATAAAAACATTAAAAAAATGTTTTTTTAATTAAAAAAAAGCAGTATAGGCTTATTGCAGAAAAAAAGAAGAAAGAAATTGAACAATTAAGTTGGGATATCTGTTTGTTTCCAGCAATGTTGAACTGTTTCTTTCTTGAAGACATAACTTGGGCAATGGCAAATGTAGAACCCATTAGGAAGAAAAAAAATATTTGCAGACCAGAACAAAGATTTAAAACAGCTGTCCCTGGGAGGATGTATTGTTTTCAGTTTGTGTTAAAGAATCCTAAAGGATCCTAAAGGATCAGGCAGTCAGTATTTGCATGCTTGAAAGGTAAAGAGATGTTTAATGACTGTAGTTAATGTAATTGCCTGTGTGTGTCATGAATCTACTATGTGGTTTGCATTTGTTACTATGCTTTCAAAACAGTACTTCTGTGGTAGGTGTTTGAATCCCCATTTTACAGATGAGGAAACTAAGCAGCTAAGTAACACTCAAGTTTCCACAGATCGTAGCAGAATTGGTATTTAAACCACCAAGCCTGAATTTTTAAACCACTCATTAGTTGTATTGTTAGCTTTTGGGTTAATACAAAATGGGGTTTTTATTAGACCCTGAGGCCTTCCTGATCCCCTATTTTCCTCTAAGTAAAAAATCTGAGGCGTTCCGAGAGTAGGGAGGTCTAGATAACGCTGAACTGCCACAGTACATGGGATAAAAAGAACCTAAATTTACATTTGAGAGTCTGACTAAAGACTCCAGGACAATTGAGGCCAATTTTTGACTGGTGGTGTCATTGCACCCTGTTAGTCTGTGCAGGTCCAGTGTTTAACTGAAACCAAACTAGGGTCTTCTCAGGGGACACAAGGGATGAACATTGTGTGTTCTTTCTTACTCTCAGAAAGTGGCTAGCCAGAAGAGCAACTAGACATCAACTATTCAATAAATGGGGGAAATTAACAGAAGAAGAGGGAGCATTGTTGAGCATCTGTGTGCCTAACCCTGTTCTAAAATCTTCCTCTGTTCGCATTTCATTAAATCCTTAAAACAATTGCATAGGATAGATATGAAGCTCCATTTCACGTGTGAAGAATGCATCAGTCTCTGAATATTGGATGCTTGACTCCAAACCCACATGTGAACTGTCTTCCCTACAACGTGGTGATTCAGGTTGCTTGGTGAATTCAAGAACTACTGAATGAGTCTATACTTCATGCAGGGCATTGTGCAGGTGCTGAATTACCCATAAGACTCCCCTTGCTTTTGGGCAAGAAGTTTAAAGTCTAAAGAAGGAAACCTCCCTTAAAAAAAATATGTTATCAAATAGGAAATAGTAAGGAACCCAAAAGAAGGAGAGCTAACATATTATGCAGTTTAGAAGTATGAGTTAGACTACTAGTTGAAGGAAATTTTGAAAAGCTTCTGAAAGAAATTGAGATTTTAGAACTCAAAAATTCAGTAGGACTGGATATGGGACAGACATTGGAGCATTCCAGGAGAGAGCAACAGGAATATTTCATGGTTCACAGAATTGATATGGTAGAACAAATCATGTCATGGTGCTTCTGCTCTAATGCTTAGGGCAACTCCTTGAATGGCCTGCCTTATACTAAGGAACAAAGTGTTTGAAATATTTTGATTACAACAGGAGCTTCCCTGCAAACTGAAATGCACTCAGCAGCCTACACAGAAGTACAAGTCAGGCAGAGAGATAAGGCAGCTAACAACACCTACTTACTCTAAAGCCTCAGCTTTCTGAGACTTAAAAAGGAAATCGGCTTCAAAGGAATTTAACTTGTCATGCCAAGGAACAATTACCAGGGATGGTTCATGTATGTTAATTAAAGTTCTTTGAAAAGGCCTGGGGGGCTTGTGATGGTTGTGAGTATTGTTTTTAGTATTTCCGTATTAGTGTCATGTCTCTAAAGTTGAAACAGACAAGCAATTGTTGAAATAGTACTGGCCTGGAAAGAATCCTGTATCAACACAAGAAAGTCTGGGAAGAAATGACCCTGGTGCTAACTGCTGTTAGTTCCAGAGCCCTGGAGAATTCTGAATTGTTGACATACCTGCAAGATTGAGGCAGTAGATAATCTGTTGAAAACAGAGATGCGATGCGATAAATGAGGCTGATTTGTTGATAAATACCCTGCAAGGGTCTTGAATGCCTCAGTATATAGGTGGGTGGTTTTCATTGTAAATCATTCTAACTGCTGAACATTGTAAAGTTGCCTGTAACTCTTGGGAGGTGGGTTGGGGGAGATACGGGAAGCTGTGAAGGGGAGGTTGGCGGGGGAGGGGGGGGATCAGAGGTGTGTAGTAGAATTGTGAAATGAATGTATTGTGGGGAATTTAAAAAATCATTTTATAAACATCAAAGAGAAGATATTTAAGAATTGCAAGTATTAGCAAATGAAAAAAATGTAAGTGTCCAAATCCTATTTATTACACTTATTTTGAAAGTACTATTATACTTACTACACAGTTCCCCAGCGTGCTTGAATAGGAAGAAAATCATGTTTTAAACTGTTGTATGTAATACTCATAAAACACAGTGAACAATATCCCAATAAAATTTTCACCTCCTTTGGAAATCCACCATAAAAACTTGAGGCATGTCATTTACTTAGTTTCTCTGGCCAAAAAGTTTTGAATACCTGTGATCAGAAGAAATTCTGGAGAAAGGACTGAAAATTGGCTAAGGAAGCAAAAAAGGCAATAGACATTATTGAGGAGAGTGGGGTTGGGGTGGGGATGATTGTTCAAATCCTGTATGAATTATTTGTTTGCCAAAAATAAATTCCAGGAATGAAGCAATTCTGGGAGCCAGGTGGCTAGTCATTCAGAAAGTGGGAGGGATGGGGGGGGGGGGGGGGGGGGGGGGGGGGGGGGGGGGGGGGGGGTGGTGGCAGAGATATGCCCAAGCTGCTCTGAATGTAGTACATCAGTAGTCCAACCTGATTGAAAGTACCTCTGTGTCTGCCTGAAAAGCCCATGGGCCACTTTTTGTTTAGTGTCTAACAGATCGATTGCTGTGAGTACAGAAAAAGTGGGGGGTGGGGGAGAGGTTGTTGTATTTGTTTATTTGTTTAGAAATTCTTCTGATTATAGTTTCTCAAAAGAAATAGAACATTAGCAAAAAATGATTACAAAAAAATATATTCCACACCCTTAGAAAAAGTGAGAACACACCCTTTATGGATAAAGTTTTAAGTAAGAGGGATTTTAGGGATCTTTCAGAATCAGTGGAGCTGTAACAGTGTTTAATTTTGATTATAAAAATTCATTGCTCTGTGTGTCACAGATAAAATGCAGGACATTTCCTTTGAGAGAAGACTGTCATTTAGGCTTTTAAAAAGGCTCCTTTAATGTTATCTATGCCCTGTCCTGGTGGTTCCACTCATGGGAACAGAGGGGAGTTCACTTGACTTAGATATTTTAGGTATTTGTTGTTCACATTGGCTCATTCTTCTGAAGTGCTATCTTGGTTATCAACTTTAAAACTTTTTCCTCATGTGTTCAAATAAGGATATACGTATTTGCCTTATTTTATCTTCAGATATAGTTATCATTGATTTTACACTAAAACTGAATTTCTGGTCTGATCAATAAAAGCTTTTTTTTTTTTTTGCTAAGAGAGTAACCATATTATTGGCAACCTATCTCTGATAGGTTGAAATATAATATGTTGCTAGAACCTCTGGAATTTATAAACCAGAGTTGATAAGTCCCATAAAAGATCATTTGGTTCCATCTCACATGATAGTCAAGAATTTAAAATTACACAATTCTGAGATAAAAATGTTGGACTCCAGCTATTTTGTGCATGTACATAAATGTGTGAATACATAAACACCATACTCCTGGAAAAGTAAACAGTAAAAGGCAGTGTTGCAAGTGGGAGTAGAAAAATGAGAAAACTTCATCTTTGTATTAGAGTGAGCCTATTCACTTGCCTGACTTCTTATGGTAAGAGTAACAGAATTTCAGGGGTGCCCGGCTGGCTCCGTCAGTTACGTGTCCGAGTCTAGATTTCCACTCAGGGCTTGATCTTGCAGTTTGTGATTTCGAGCCCTGTGTCCGGCTCTGCACTAACAGTATGGAGCATGCTTGGGATTCTCTCTGTCTACCCCCCCCCCCCCCCCCCCCCCCTGCCCTCACTCTCTCTCTCAAAATAAATAAATAATCTTAAAAATTTTTTTCAAAAAGAATAACAACTTCAGATCCTCTTATAATAGAAATATTTAAAAATCTATTTTATATCTTGTGTAATGCTATCAGTGGCAATTGGATATTGGACATAAAAACAGTTGTTATATTCTCTCAAGTTCTTGAAATGAGGTAGGGAACCCAATATGTAGACTTAGATTAAAATGCATATTTAGAAAAAAAGAACCTTGAGCACTTGAAAATGCAATTCTCCATTACCATTAAAAGAATCCATATATTTGTATCCTTGGAATAATCAGATTTCAACTTAACAATGTTGATGGGTGAGGCATCATGATCAAAGCAATCCCTTAATTTCCAGAAGAAATCATTGCTCATTAGAAGCTTAATAAATTATTTCCACTAAACCTTAAATCTCACCAACACATCCATACAATGAGAGTAAGGAGGGTCCCATGAGAATTATTGTATTGGATTACCTTTTCTATTTGAAGGAGGAAAACAAATGGGGTCTTTTCTTGATAGATATGAGGAACTTATTATAGACCACCAAAATATTACAGAAAAATACTCAAGCCATACAGATAAGAGAATGACAATAAATATTTAGCATCCAGATGTAGACTCAACCTCGCCAAAAAGAACATAGCTTTCTACTCAGGAAGAAAGATTCTGCTTACGTTAGGGGGAAAGAATTTTTTCCTCCTCTTTCTATTCCCAGAATGACAGAGAAACAGAAAATATTTGAGCACCTTCCATCCACTCCAAGGCAAGAGCACACGTGTGACTACCATCTTCATATTTTGGCCCCACTATGGCGATCCACAGGATAGACGTCAGCCTGAAGCATCAAGTGCAAACTGAATTTATAGAACTGGGATATTTTGAATGTATAAGGAAATATGACTAACAATTAACTCCTCAAGTGCTGATGCAAGACTGTACTAGAAGCAGTAGTAAAAGATGCTATCCTTTATGTCAGGATGTGAAAATTTACCTAGAAAAGATAAACTCTTCCTGCTTTAATCTGGCCTCCAACCCATTCTCCACCTCACTCCTGGAGTAAATTCTGTAACGTCTCAATGCATCATTTCTTGATTTAAATTCCTTCAGTTCTTGCTGTTTTCTACATAACCATTCTATAAAATCGTCATTCAGCATAGCATTCCAAGTTCTTCAGGGTCTGATGCCTGCAACTTCTCAAACTTCATCTTATCACCACCACTCCCACTCCCCACCAAACAAACACGTGTGACTTATCTTCCTTTGTGTTCCTATTCCTGTGGCCCTCATTCCTCCCTTCTCTTGGCCTGGTTAACTCTTACCTGCCCCTCAAAACTCAGTTCAGTTGTGCCCTTGGATAGACACTATCTCAGAGGGTAGAGAGAGATCTTGAATGCAAGTTAAAGGTTTGATATTTGCGAGTCACAGAAGATGTTTAGCAAGGGAGAAACCTGAAAAATGCAGAGGATTTCTGACAGTACATTTGGAAGATTTGGTGAGAGGAGGATTTTAAAGGAGAAGGGACAGCAGCTCTGAATGAGTCAGGAGGGAAGAGACTAGCTGTGGTAAGTGACAGGCAGTATAATGATTGAGACTTGTTACAAAAACCTGTAGTGAGTTTTTAAAAGAAAATAATTAACTTTGTGAGTTCTGTAAATTCATCATTTTGACACTGTGAGTATGATGTGATATTTGTCATTGCAGTTCTGAAGTTATCATTAGGGATATCTCAGCAAATGAATTGGCAGAAATGCCACAGTAAGGAGACACATCACAGGAATTAATAGATTTAGAAACTTCCAGGATGTATCAACTCAGTACTTCACCGGTGTGCTTATATTATAATCACACATTCTGCTTATCCGGCTGCTCAAGCAAAATGCATGATACAGACACCTGCAGTACATAAGGGCTTTTGTAATAGGTATTTTTGTAGTCATCTAGAGCAGTAATTTGAGGATTGTCCCCCAAATGCCATAAATGGATCTATCAGAGGAAAATCTCAAGCTGGTTAGGGGCCTCCTAAAAAATAAAAACTTCTGGTGACTGGTTGATATATTGTGTGAGGGTTAATAGTCATTGACTAGATCCATCATGGCACATGGAGCATGTGGCCTGTTCTGTGAGGAGAGCTGGTCTGTTTGTGGCATATTCACATTCATTGGAAGGCAGCCGTGCTATACTCACCACTGTATCACCAATGCTGACTGCTGGAGTATCAACTTTGTAAGAAGTCGTAGCTATCCAGCCATATACCCAATATACCAGTTGTTTCCTGTATTTGATTATGGAAGTTGTGTTAACTGGTCACAATAAGCACTGCGCACTTTTTGTTCATTTTTCAATAATGCAGAACCTTAATAGATTTTGACCTACTTTGAAATAATTCTTTGCCATAGTTTTTAAACCAACAAATTCTGTTCATTTTCCAGCCTGAGCAAGAACTCACCTGAGTTGTATGCATGTTTAGAATTGTGGTTTCCATAAATATCTGTTCATTGTTCTTAGTAAGAACAGAAGATAAATATGTGTGTGTGTGTGTGTGTGTGTGTGTGTGTATACACATATATAAATAAATTTTAATGTAAGTCCAGGAAAATGAATCCTGGGTCATATGCCCACACAGGCAAAAGAAAAATCCGTCACCAGTTCCAGAGTCCTGATGTATGGTTCTTGATAGGTCCTAATGAATTTCATGTTTTTTTGTTTTTTTGTTTTTTTTTAATTTTAAGATTTATTTATTTCTGAGGGACAGAGAGAGACAGAGCATGAGCAGGGGAGGGGGATACAGAGAGAGACACAGAATCCAAAACAAGCTCCAGGCTCTGAGCTGTTTGTTAGCACAGAGCCCAACACGGGGCTTGAACTCACGAACTGTGAGACCGTGACCTGAGCTGAAGTCGGAAACTCAACCGACTGAGCCACCCAGGCACCCCATGAATTTCATGTTTTAAGCTCCTACTTTGGTTGGTAAATGACTTTAAGGAGTCATTTAAATATGAATTTCTCTATACAAATTCATTCTGATCAGCTTCAAGATGCCGGCTCACCTATAATGACATGCCCCCAATTTTACTCTTAGTGAAGAAGTTAAATTTCTTTTTAATTATTTTGAGAGAGAGAGAGAACAAGGGAGGGGAAGAGAGAAAGAGAGAGAATTCCTAGCAGACTCTGCATTGTCAGCGCAGAGCCTAGCATGGGGCTTGAACTCATAAACCATGAGATCATGACCTAGAGGAAATCAAAAGTCAGATGCTTAACTGACTGAGCCACGCAGGCGACCAGAAGTTAAAGCTTTTTAAGGTGTGTGAAGAGAACTGTTACCTAGAGGTTGCTGGTGAAAGGCCAAATACAAGCTTTTAGACCTCCAGGCTCTCTGTCCACCATAAGACCATTGTCAGCCCACACTGTGAAGGCAGCGTCTTGTGAGCGTCAGCACAGTTAAGTGGAGCGTTTAAATCAACACTAGAAGTAAACACCTGCTGATTTCTATGTATACATTTAGTCATACCTGTTTTCACGGGAATTTCTTCTATCTCGAGCTCTACAAGTACTCTTCTTATAGTCAAATCAGGTTTTTAACCATGCTGGTGGAGAGTCATAGAAGAGAGCACAAGAAGTGAGTACTAGAAATTTGAAAGAAAAGATGGTTTTCTGAATGCAAATGCTACTCTAACAAAGGTGTTGTTTGTCTGTTTAGCTCTTCTCAATTGTCTATTTACCATGAGGGAAGCTCGAGTTGATTTTTTAAATGTGCTCAGATACAGGTAATAAAGTCACAGTAGAAGCTTCTCAATTTGATTTTGTAAGTGTATTAAATTTAACCAGTTCGGTAATAAAGCCGCTCACAAAACCCACAAACAAAAAACTGATTATGGAAGTTAGTTTATTTTTAACCCTGACAACAATCCATTATTTTGTACAGTACTGGCATACATAACCAGAAACCAAGATATTTTCTCCCAACCGCTGCTTAGGGAATCATATCATTCAGATTAACGTTCAGACCAGGAAAGAGAGAAAATTACATCATCACCTGAGGTGAACACCTGTGCAGACTTCCAGGCAGTTCGGCATCCTTCCACCATCAAAACCCAGTCCCATCACCACCCCTACCCCTACCATTGCTTTGAACTGAACTGCTTGTTATTTGTGGAGGTGGGGTTTCAAGTTGTTCCGTAACTACCTCATTCATTTCCCTTAAAGTGGGTTCCATAAAGTGTCAATGGTATTCTTAGAAGAAGAGGTATGGATAATGTTGCCCAAGTAATATTAATTTAAAATAGTTCCTATAAATATTACCTTCTTTAGGAAACTCTAGAACACATTACACACTGTACAAATGAAATGAATGACTGGAAAAACCACAATATCATTGTGATCGTCAGTGGCTGGGTCCATCACAAATAACCAGAAAAAGTTAAATTCAGTGTCACTGGTAAATCTACCAGAATAAAAACTCTGAGATACAACACAGTGTAAATTGAAGCATGCACACTAGTTTATCCCTCATTCTAGAACAGATTAATTCATGCAAAAGTGTAAAAAATGTTTGTAACCCAAATTCTATTTATTTTTTTAATTTTTTTTTAAGTTTATTATTTTAGAGAGACAGAGACGTTGCAAGCGGGAAAGGGCAGGGAGAAAGAGGGAGACAGAGAATCCCAAGCAGGCTCCATGCTAGAAGTGCAGAGCGTGACGTGGGGCTCGAACTCACGAAGCCATGAGATCATGACCTGAGCCAAAACCAAGATTTGGATGCTCAACTGAGCCACCTAGGCACCCCCTCAAATTCTATTTTAAGAACTATATCTCATTTTTGCACGTTTCTTTACAATTTTAAAAGCACTTATATATATGCTTTCTCAAGTAAACCTCTGTCTCAGCAACTCTGTTAGTAACCGGAATTAAGGGAAACTGAGGCATCTGAGTGATTTGTCTAGGCACACAGGAAGGGGTGGAGTGGAGGCTCCAGGCCAAGTCCACAGATTTCTTCCATTTAGGGAAGATACCTGCGTCATTTTGTGAAGTAAACAAATTCTTTGAAATATAAGGATACCCTAATATTCCATGTTAGAAGATCTGAATTTTCATATGCATTTATTGAATCAGGGTGTGCCTGTAAATACACTGTTTTTGTTTGCTTTGTTGTTTCTGGGTTGGAGAAGGGCATGGCTGAGTTTTTATATGTGTTCAGTAGTCATCATTACATATTTTATCTTTCAAACAGAAAATGGCTTGTTTAAAGAGATTAGTTTCCATCCTGATTAATACGTATCCTTTTTTTTTTTTGAAATCTCACCCAGTTCAAAATTTCTTTAAAATCTTAGCATACAGCTGCTAATTCACCTTTAATCCACTATACTGATCTCAAACCCATGACTGCCTAGTCAAATCAATCTGCATTACTTGTTGTTTGAGATTGTCCCTTTAACCAGAGAAACCTGCAAGCAGAGTATCAGGAGTCACAAGCTTTCTAGCACAGGAAGAGAGTCTGTGGCTTAAAGATCCAAGCTTATTTTATTCCTTGTTCCCAACTGTGTTACAGTTATTTTGGGAACCAGTAAACCGGTCTCAGTTCATAGATCCGAAAACTGAAGGAGAGGCTTCCTTATAAGGACTTATGTTGGGAAATAAAGATTTAATAGTTAGAGAGTATTTGGAATTACCCAGATAAAGGTTCTCAAGGAAAGAGAATGATTGCTTTTGGTCTTCACATCCAAACGTATGATGATAATCCCACCAGAGCTTTGGCAAATGGCAATTTCACAAAGACCACAGTGCAGTCAAATAGCAGAGACCAGTAGAAATGAGGAACCCAGAGTTCAAACATGATACAAAACCGCTTTGCAATTTGAAGCAAGTAACTTAGGGGCGCCTGGGTGGCTCAGTCAGTTAAGCATCTGATTTTGGCTCGGGTCATGACCTCAGAAGCTCCTGCGTTCAAGCTCCACTGTCAGCACAGAGCCCACTTTGGATCCTCTGTCTCCCTCTCTCCCTTCCCTTCCCTTCCCTTCCCTGCGTTTCTCTCTCTCTCTCTCTCTCTCTCTCTCAAAAATAAATAAGTATTAAAGAAAATAATAAACCAAGTCACTTAAGTTTCCCTGTTTATAAAAGGAGGTGATAGTAGCTGACTGCATCACAGGCATATTGAAAAGAAACATATAAAAATAATTTGAGCTCTTTTCAAAAGCAAGTAATATTGAGCTATAAGGAGTTCATGTAAGTTCCTTTAAAAAGCCTTATAGCCCCCAGCAACACTGTGAGTTAAACATCTTACTTAAGTAAGGCCTGATGATAAAACTCACTGATTACCTACCTGTTCTGGTAGGATACATCGTTTCACTGGATCTTTTCCAAAGATTCTTAACACATTTCAAATATCCTTGCAGGAATCTCAGCTTGAAAACGGAAGTAGCCCCCTATTAACTGTTTTCTAGAATGTCTACCTGTTCCTGGAAGTAGGGCAAGGGTAATACTTAATACTGCAGGTGATCATGGGCTGGAGGGGGCCCTGGAAGAAATTTCCATTTTTGTTTTTGTTTTAAATGACACCTTTACATCTTCCACCGTGTCACTGGAATTCATTGTTCTAGCTACCATCCACATATGTCATTAATATTTTCCCAGTCTAGATTGTCCCTGGCTCATATATTCAGTTTTCATATAATCTAAAATTTTGAAACTACTTTTTTGAAAAACAATAAATTTGATTTCTTATATATCAGGTAACCAATAATTTTCTACTTGGCCATAACGTCTGTAAAAAAGACTTCTCTTTTATTGGAGTCGGGCACAGTCTGAGCATGCTCCTGCCTCTCCCCCAGCCTCTCCTGCGTTTCTACATCCCTAGTGCTGAGGGCACCCTGGTCCCAGACCCTTCAAGATTAGAGCCAGGATGTTCCCTGGACCTGCCAGCTGGCCTCCTTTTCCACACCAGCAGGACCCTTGCTGCCTTGCTTTTCTGATACCCTGGGGTGGAGAGCAGGGGTGACAGAGTTGTGGGGCCTAGGACAGCCTCTGCAAACCAGCCTGGAGCCTCAGGCAGGTTTTGAGAATTGAGCCCTTAAGGCCTCATAGCCTTTGCTCTAGCGTTGTAGAGAATTCCTTTCCCTCATTCAGTGCCCAGGTTCCAGACATTCTCTGTCATTGAGGTTAAAAATAAGGGGCTATCTGGCCATTTGCCTGCCCTTATGGAGAAACCAGGCTCTAGAAACAGCAGATGCCTGGCTTACCTCACCTTCCATGGTCTGTAGAAAGGTGACACTTATAAGCCTGTAGCTGTCCCTCCTAACCCCTCAGGACCCTTTGAGGCCTGAAACTGTTTACCTGCTAGGTTTGTTGGCTCCAGGAAATAAGACACGTGTATAAACATAATTTGGAATGGATTCATACTTTTTAGTTCTCTGACAACAACAATCTCAATCCCCCCACCCCCTCAAAATATATGATTCTATTTTTAAAAAAGTGAATCTATTGTTAGCCTTTGAAATTTTGACTTTATAATCTTGTTGGGAAAGTATGTTGGTATGTTCCAATGGTGTTGGAAAGACACTGCCTGTGTTTTATTCTCCACATCCTTTACGAGTCTGAAACCTGAGAGAGTTCATTGAGTGTTTTTTCCTCTGATTTTTAAAGGAAGAGGAAATTTTGGTTAAAATCAGGAAACCAGAAATTTCCTAAGTTTTACGGATCTGTGATTTTTTTTTTAATTTTAATGCTTATTTATTTTTGAGAGAGAGAGAGAGGAAGACACAGAATCAAAATCCAAAGGAGGCTCCAGACAATGAGCCACCAACACAGAGTCCGACGTGGGGCCCGAACTCAACGAACCGTGAGATCATGACCTGAGCCGAAGTCGGACACCCAGCTGACTGAGCCACCTAGGCGCCCCAGATCTGTGATTATTTGGATTATCATCATCATTATTATTATTTTTAAGGCAGTGGGAGATTATAAAAGAAGAACAAATACAAAGCTGAGAGAAGGGACCGCCTGGGTGGCTCAGTCAGTTAAGCATCCGACTCTTGGTTTTGGCTCAGGTGGAGATTTCACCATTCCGTGGATTCAAGCCCCTCATTGGGCTCTGCGCTGACAGGGCAGAGCCTGCTTGGGATTCTCTCTCTTCCTCTCTCTCTACCCCTCCCCTGCTCGCTTGCTCTCTCTCTCAAAATAAATAAACATTAAAAAAAAAAAAAGCTGAGAAAAAGATAAAGGAGGTAGAAGAGGGTCACAACACTGCCCTCTACCACCCCCTCCTCAAAGAGAAGTATTTTAAGAGATCTGCATCCATTGAGAAGGCCCTACAGCCCCCCAGAGTGAGCAGAGAGGGCTGCCTCCTACTGTGTTTGTAGAGGAGTGGGCTGAATTGGACCACCAAACTAAGAGAGAATCTTGTAAGTACACAAAAGCACTCATCTATAGTTCTCAGGTTGATTTTCGTCTCCTGCCTAACTCATGTTGCCAAATACCTCAACCCCAGGCTTGGCCCTTTTTAAGCTGATCTATGTTTTCTTTGACCACAGTGACCCACCTTACTGTTTTTACAAGCTGTCTTATCTAGTAGTGTTGAGTCACTGTTATATTTGTCACCATTATATTTATTGCCTACACCTACATCCTTCTCAAGAAGCTTCTGAATTCCTGCCCTGGGAATAAAGTTCTCCTCCTCTGACTTAAGAAATGGAAAATTTATGGGATGGACCACCTAAGCCAATAAGTGATTCCCCAATTTCTCAGTATTATAACAAACATTTTTGGATCTTTGTGAAAATCTTCTCTCCCCTTTGTTCCTTTTTCTTACCAAAAAAAAAAAAAAAAAAAAGTAATAACTGATTTTTAAAAATATTTTTTTATTTTTCAACTTTCATGTTGAAAAGCTCATAAAGAATGTTGTGAAACCTTTCTTCACTTCCCACATCTAAGGGTGATGTTAAAGCAACACTTAAAAACACTAATACTTGGTCTTAATTACTTAAATTTAAAGTACACTATTATTATATAATCCTTAACTACCAGTTGGCCTACTTAATATTTTACTATATGCTTGATTTCAGGAAATCTTCATCGAACCAGCAGTGTTCCTGAGTATGTCTATAACCTGCACTTGGTTGAAAATGATTTTGCCAGTGGGCGTTCTCCTGGTACTAAAACCTATGATATGCTAAAGGTAGGATACCAAAGAATAACCTACTTATCAAATTACCATGAAAACATTTTTAAGCTTCCATAGATATTTTTTTGTAGATCTTTATTTTTTTTTATTTTTATATTTTTAAGTAAGCTCTGTGCCCAACGTGGGGTTTGAACTCATGATCCCGAGATCAAGAGTCACATGCTCTACCAACTGAACCAGCCAGGCACCCCTTCCATTGATTATTTTTTAATATTTATCTTTCCCAAATATTGCCATTTCCTAGATGAATTATATGAAGATTGCTTTTGTGTGGACACCATGGAAAACCGGGTCACATCTGGGGCACCTGGGTGGCTCAGTCAGTTAAGCGTCTTGATTTTAGTTCAGGTCATAATCTCGTGGTTCATGAGTTCAAGCCCCACGTCGGGCTCTCTGCTCTCACAGTGCAGAGTCTGTTTTGGATCCTGTGTCTCCCTCTCTCTACCCCTCTCTCTGTCTCTCTCAAAAATAAATAAACATTAAAAAAATTTTTTTTGCAATAAAATAGTATCAAATCTTAGTACAAAACTTAGTACAAATAACGAAGTCTCTTTTTTAGAAAAGGGGCCAACCTCTTCATGTGATTCAGAGACACAGACATCTTATGTAATAGTCATGGAGTAGTTGGTCTTCAACAGAGATGAAAACTGATTTATGCCTCATTTAAACTTGATTTCTCTGCAGCCAGGCACCACTGCCACTTATGAAAATCGCTGGGGGAGAGGAACCGCACAGTACAGTTCACAGAAGTCAATGGAAGAACGATCCTTGAGGCAGCCTCTGAGGAGACTTGAGATTTCTCCAGACAGCAGCCCTGAGAGGATTCATTACTCACACAGTGATTACCAGTACAGCCACAGAAGCCAGACCGGGCACACTTTGCGGCACCAAGACAGCAGGAGATCCACCCTCCTTCTGCCACCTAGATATGCTCGCTCCGAGATTGTTGGTTTCAGTCACTCTGCAGCCATGAGCAAACATCGCCACTATGACACCTACCACAGACAGTACCAGTACGGCTCTGTTAACGATGCCGTTTTTGACCCTGTTCCCGTCAACCCGGTGGTGCTCACGTACCCCAGGCCCGGGACCAGTCACAGCATGGGCAACCTTTTGGAGAAAGAGAACTATCTGACTTCAGGGCCTGCCGCTGGGCAGGTCAGGCCACTGGTGCCCCTGCAGCCTGTCACTCAGAACAGGGCTTCTCGGTCCTCCTGGCATCAGAGCTCCTTCCACAGCACTCGCATGGTGAGGGAAGCCGGGCCCAGTGTCACTGTGGATTCAGGCGGGAGGAGGACACACATGACTGTTGGCCAAGTGGCAGCAGGTGGAGGAAGTGGGAACATGCTCACGGAGAGAAGCGCTTTCACCGACTCCCAGCTCGGGTGAGTCCCCTTGTCAATCTGTGGGACAGTCAGTGCCAGCACATTCTGTTCCCACAGGCCTTAGGGTGTGAGCTGGCACTTCTGGGGCTGCAGAGAAAGGCTTTCAGAGATAAGTGATTAAAATAATGACTTTTCAGGCAGCTGCCTAATTGACAGATTAGCCTATTTACCTCAGGGACAGGGGCCAAGCTACCTGTTCCTATGGCAGCTTTGTGGGGAAATGTGACATTTAGTCCATCTGTTCCAAATTAGATGCCGGCTGAAGGGCTGGCCACCCCTTGGCTGTGTGAAAAGCTGCTCTGAATGGGAGCTAACTCCAGAGTAGACCAAGAAATGGGTAATTGCATGCATTTGCTCAATCATTCCTTGAAATGAAGGAAAGAAGGAAAAAATGCTTACTGCCCGTGCTAAGAGTGAACTTCATATGCTATTTTGATGACTACTGTCCTAAAAAGATGGAGAGTTAAGTAAGGAAAGCAGCTAATTTCTAGGTGCTGATACCGATGCTTTTACTTTTTGATTCTAGCAGCAGTGATTTGGAGGGTATTTTTTTGGCAATACTGAATAATTCATCAAATTTTCTAAGTCATTCTTTTGCCTCTCATACTGACTTTATGGCTCATCTAACCTTTGGAACTTAACTCATTCAGGTTTAATGATGGAGTACAAATTTCATGAACTGAGGAAGTTACTAAGAGAAAAAGGTTGAGACATTATTTGATTATTAAATCAGTAACTCCCAAAATAATGATGTAGTATTATTATAGTAAAACATTAAATATGTGGTTGTTTTAATTTCTAAAATTGCTTAGTGGAAGTTGTCATCTCTCATGATCCCTGTAAGAGAAATTGACTTAATACTCATTGACTGGGCAGGCCCTGGTGATAAAAGATACTAGGATTCATCTAATCTTGAAGCAGGAAATATGTTTTATAAAGCAAAACTGAGCATGAGACTTCTAGCATTTTTTTTTTTCCTTAAGTTTATTTATTTTGAGGGAGATCCAGCACAAGTGGGGGTGGGACTGAAAGTTGGAGGCGGGTGGAGAGAATCCCAAGCAGGCTTCTTACTCTCAGCATGGAGCCCAGTGTGGGACGTGAACTCAACGAACTGTGAGATCATGACCTGAGCCAAGATTGAGAGTCAGACGCTTAACTGATTGAGCCACCCAGGTGCCCCGAGACTTCTAAGATTTCTTATCGAAAGCTGATCTTTGTCAATATGAACATACTTAGAAGAAAATGCATGAGGTCATTATTTGTGGAGGAAAAAGCTGATCAAGGCTTTTAAAAGGACAATTTAAAATTTATTAAATGCCTACTATATCCTAAGATTTGTGCTTGGCACAGTTTTCACACAGTGATTTTAGCAATGACAGAACTCTCATGCCACATCCTCTGACAATTAGCCTTCTTCTCTTCTTCCATCTGTGTGTCCCCATGCTTCTTGAGCCACCCTGTCACTTCTCAGTCTCCTCACTCTGCTGCATTTGGCTTCAGTCCCCACCATTTCACTGGAACATTGTCCTCACCAATGGCTGCCTTTTTGCTACATCCAAAGTAGACACATATTTAGTCCTTATAATACTCGGCCTTTGGGCAACATTAGACAGCAGGGTCTCTGAAGTTCTCTCTCCCATTGGTTTCCAGGGCATCAGCCTCTCCTGGTTTTCCACTCACCTCTCAAGCCACATCTTCATATTCTCTGAGTGCTCCTTTTCTGCATACCCGGGGAGGTCATCTTTAGTAACCTTCCTCTTCCTGGTCTGGGTGCTCTTCCAGAGAGGCCCGTGTACCATGAATCCTCATGATTCCCAAAGTTTTATCTTCAGAACCATCCTCTATCCTGAAATTCTGTCTAGATCTGCATGCATTTCCAGCAACCTCCTGGACATCCTACACTCAGTATATGAAAAACTAGATTTATTAGCTCCTCCTTACTGTCTACTCCTAACCATCTCCTTATACTGAAGTCGTTCCATTTACAAACCTAGAAGTCATGCTTATCTTCACCCCTCCCCAGTAACATCACCATATTTTAACCTCCTTAATGGGCCTTAAATTTTTACCCTTCTGTCCGTCTTCATTGCACATATGTCTTTTCCTCTGGTCTTACTCAGAACTGTTCTCTGGCCGTTAGAATGATCTTCACAAATCTAATTGTTTCTCTGCCCAGATTATAACCTTTCCATAATTCCACCAAGTTTTCATACTATGCAGCATGGTACACATGGACCAGCCCGTGTTTTCACCTCCGCTTATCACTCCAGTTCCATCTCTTTCTACTCTCCTTCACCTTTTCTCACCGCCATCTGCACACACTCCCCCCCACTACAAACCACTTGAAACTTCTTCACTTTCTTCTTCCTTACTGCCTTCCTTTTTTTCCATCTAGCCATCTGTCTCTCTCTGTCTCTGTCTCTTTGCCCCCAGTAGCTCTGGTTTTGCCTGGCTACTCATGATACTGGATGTGGCTCAGATACTGCCTATTTCCTGATGATGCCCCTCACAATCTAGATGCCCCAGATAGGTGCACTGTGTGGGTGTCTCTACCAGAATAATACATTGTGGTTATTCATTTCTTACCTGCTTTCCCTCTAGACTTTGAACTTCCTGTGAGTGTCTTATCATCTTCATATTCTCAGTACCCTAAAACAGAGGCAGGCCCAGTATAGGCACTATATAAACATATGGCAAGAGAATGAAAGAATTAATTTTTTTTTTTTTTACGTTTATTTTTGAGACAGAGAGAGACAGAGCATGAACGGGGGAGGGGCAGACAAAGAGGGAGACACAGAACGGGAAGCAGTCTCCAGACTCTGAGCCATCAGCCCAGAGCCCGACGTGGGGCTCGAACTCACGGTCTGTGAGATCGTGACCTGAGCTGAAGTCGAACGCTTAACCGACTGAGCCACCCAGGCGCCCTGAGAACGAAAGAATTAAGGAAGGAGGAAATGAAATAGAAACTCTTTACTTTTTGCAATCTAAGTTCTTTTTGTTGCTCAGATTCTAGAAGTATTAACTATGCTATTTGGGGTTATTGTTGTAATGGACAGGGCAGGTTTCATTAGAATAATCCTATCTAAAAGAATAGAAGGAACACTTGGGAGTCAAGAAATTTAGAATAAAGGGTAAGACTTATATTCTTGACAGTTCCTAAGTTGCCATTCTAGAGAAATCATAAAAACGAACTCTTCTTGAAATTTTTGTTCTCTTCATAAAAGGAGAAGGGGTCAGAGGTATTTCCTATAACGAGGAGAATAGGTGATCAAGGTGACATCCATGCCTAATGCCTAGATTTATGGTGTCTATGTCTCCCTTTCTTTAGTGTGCCCGTGGCATTTCAGCTCTCCAGGATGCCTCCTGAGAGCCCTGGCTCTGGGACCACACCCTGTGTTCTCCTTTGCCCTGCATTCTGGCCCCTGTTTTTGGAATCTATATTTTTCTTTCTTTCTTTGTTTCTTTCTTTCTTTCTTTTGTCTAGTGGAAGCCCCACGTGTAAAGAAGAGGTCTTTCATGTATGTGGAACATTCCTACGGAGTAGCTAGATAGAATTATAAACCTACATAATAACATATCAAACAATGGATCTTTCTTTCCAAAAGAAGAATGGCTGGCCAGTTACTAAGGTAGCTGAAAACCAAGACATTGGAGTAAAAGACAGTCAGTATCTGTTTAAATCAGACTGCTGAGAAATGTTTAAGAAATCACCAAATAAAACATTCCAGGTCTGTTTTTCTGAAAATATGATTTTCGTACCTGTGGGGAACTAGTGGTTCAACAAATGAATATTAGGCTCCTCTGTGTACCCAGCACTGCAAGAGGTAGAAACGGCCTGGAGAGGATCAGTGAAAAAGAAAATGAGACACATCATCAAGTGCTAGGTTATGGAAATTCAGAGAACAAAAGAGTGTTGTGCTCTGAGATTAGTAGATGGAGCCTCTGGAGAGAGATTGAATCTCTAGTAGGATTACCAGTGAAGTTTGTGACAGCAGCACAGAACAGAAAAATTCTTCCACATCCTGTTAATTACCAACCTCTTCAGTTCTTTGATTCGAGTCTCTTTCAGCTATATCTTTCTTTCCATTTCCATTTTTAATGGCCCAGTTCAAGGCTTTATTGCCTCAGCTAAGACTCTTACAGTTCCCTCAAAACGGCTTCTAGAAGTACGTGTCTCCACCAGAGGCATATTCCCAAAGCAGTGCTTTAATCACACTTCAATCTTTATGGGAATTGCATTTCCTGAGCATCTGACCACACGCGGGAGCTCTCCATTCATCGTCTTATATTTGTTTGGCCCTCTGAGGTGTAGCCCCATTAATACATAGAATATCTGGGGACCTGCCTCGGGTGGGGCTGTGTTGTTAGCTGGCAGGAACACTGGTTGCTGAAGGATTGCACACATGAAAAAGTACCATTTTTTATTTTTTCCTACATCATCTCATATTCTGATCAATGATACCATACACTGCTTCCTCTTGCATTTTTCATATACATTGACATCATTTTAACATTCTCTGAAGTTGTTAAAAAAAAAAAAAAGACTTCTGGAGAATGTGTTCAGGTGAAAATGGGGGCCCAGGTGCAACTACTCTTCCTGATTCTCCTCCCTGCCCCCTCCCTACCCCCCCCCACCCCAGTGCCATCTCCCAAGCACATTTCTGTAGGCTTCAGGAAGTGCTTTGTAATTGGGTGGGAAGGAAAGAGGGAAGGAAGAAGAGAGAGAGGAAGGAGGAAGAGAGAGGGAAGGGGTCGGGAGGAATGCTGTGAGAGAATAGAGGAAATTTGGAATAGGTCTAGCTGGGGATAGAGACACGCAAAGATTTCACTGGACTGCACAGACAGTAACAAAATGGAAAATCCACACCCTGACCACTGTTGCAAATCTTCTTAAAGAGGAAGTGCTCCTTCAGTTTGGGAATTTTTTTTTTAATGTTCATTTTTATTTTTGAGAGAACACGAAGCGGGGAGGGGCAGACAGTGAGGGGGACAGAGGATCTGAAGCAGGCTCTGCACTGACAGCGGCACCCAATACAGGCTGAAACTAGTTTGTGAATTGTTTTCAATGATAATATGAAGTAGCACTGGATTGATTAGCAGTGGATAGAGAGCTTCTTTATGAATCATGTTCAGGAAAATAAAGGAGTAATGGAATTATTTGTGGGTGTTAAGAGTGTTGGGAAATTCAAACTTTCCTGCGTCATGTATGACTTATAAAATGGATTAAAGGCTTAGTCTTAAAAAAAAAAAACTGCATCGAACAGAAGGCTGTTCTTATGTTATAAATGATCTTCCATCAGTTGAAGCACCTGTAGTGATGGATGGTAAAGATTTAAAATTGCCACTGAGATTGAGACTGTTACAGTTTTAATTTCTCTGTAAAGGCATTGGAGTCCATGCATGTAAACTATTTCCATCTCTTTTAAATGGTATATTTCTACTAAATAAAAGTGACTCAAATTCTGGATTTAATGATAATAGCCTACATTTTTACCCATTAAATTGACTCCTGAGGCACAACATTTTAAAATATGAGATCATTATATAATTCTCAGTACAGATGCCAAAACTGTTCTGCTTCATTCTTAATACCCTTGTACTCATAACACTTGTATGTTTGAACATGTGTATCAGAAGCACTGGGTATTGGTTTTTAGTCATGAGTCCCATTACTCTTATCTCCACACCTGTGTTATACCCACTCACACACACATTCACAATACTATACACGCTCACATGTGCACACATGCATACATTAGTGGGTTGGCCTAATATAAGAGAGGATTTACAGGCATACCTCAGAGGTATGGTGGGTTAGGTTCCAGACCACTACAATAAAGTGAATATTTTGTTTTCCCAGTGCATACAAAAGTTATGTATACACTATAATCTATGAAATGTGCAATAGCATTCTGTCTAAAAAAGCAGTGTACATACCTTAATTAAAAAATACTTTCTTGCTGGGATGCCTCAGTGGCTCAGTTAAGCGTCCGACTTCAGCTCAGGTCATGATCTCACAGTTTGTGGGTTCAAGCCCCACGTCGGGCTCTGTGCTGACAGCCTGGAGCCTGCAGCCTGCTTCAGATTCTGTGTCTCCCTCTCTCTGCCCCTCCCCCACTTGTAGTCTGCCTCTCTCTTTCTCTCTCAAAAATAAACATTAAAAATTTTTTAAAAAATACTTTCTTGCTAAAAAATGCTAACCATCATCTGAGCATTCAGAGAGTTGTAATCTTTTTCCTGGTGGAGGGTCTTGCCTCGAAGTTGATGGCAGCTGACTGGTCACGGGGGTGCTTGCTGAAGGTTGGAGTGGCTGTATTGTGTGGCAATTTCTTAAAATCAGACAATGAGGTATGCTCCATCGATGGACTCTTCCTTTCATGAGTGATTTCTCTGTAGCATGTGATGCTGTTCAATAGCGTTTTACCCACAGTAGAAACGTCTTTCAAGATTGGAATCAATCCTCTCAAACCCTCCTGCTTTACCAGCTAAGTTGATGTAGTATCCTAAATCCTTTGTTGTCATTTCAACAGTCTTCACAGTATCTTCACCAGGAGTAGATGCCATCTCAAGAAACCACTTTCTTTGCTCATCCATAAGAAGCAACTCGTCTTTTATTAAAGTTCATGAGATTGCTGCAATTCAGTCACATCTACAGGCCCCACTTCTAGTTCTCTTGCTGCTCTTACCACACCTGCAGTTACTTCCTCTCCTGAAGTCTTGAGCCCCTTAAAGTCATCAATGAGGGTTGAAAAAAACCTCTCCCAAACTTCTGTTAATGTTGATATTTTGACCTCTTCCTATGAATCAGGAATGCTCCTTATTTATTTTTTAAGTTTTATTTACTTAGGTAATCTCTACACCCAATATGAGGCTCGAACTCAGGACCCTGAGATCAAGAGTCACATGCTCTTGCAACTGAGCCAGCCAGGCACCCAGAATCAGGAATCCTCTTAATGGCATCTAGAATGGTGAATCCTTTCCATAAGTTCTTTAATTTACTTTGCCCAACTCCATCAGAGCTATCTATGGAAGCTATAGCCTTATGCAGTGTATTTTTTTTAATAAATTTTTGAGTGTAACTGACAAACAATGTTACATTAGTTTCAGGTAGAGAACATAGTGATTCAACAGGTTTATACATTATGTTCACCACAGTGTAGCTACCATCTGTCACCAACGCTACTACAGTATCATTGACTATACTCCTTATGTTGTGTATTTTATTCCCATGACTTCTAAAAACCATAGACCTCTTCACGAATATTCGTGTTATCATTGCTCAGGAGCATGATAATCTCTATATCATTCCAATTTTAGCATATGTGCTCCTGAAGCCATGCATTTCTTAAATAATAAGACTTAGGTGCCCCAAATTACTCGTTGATCGGTGAGCTGCGGAGTGCATATTGTGTTAGTAGGCATAAAAACAACATTAATCTCGCACATCTCCATCTGATTTCTTGGGTGACCAGGTGCATTGTCAATGAGCAGCAATATTCCAAAAGGAATCTTTTTCTTCTGAGCAGTGGGTCTCCACAGTGGGCTTAAAAATTCAGTGAACCATGTTGCAAACAGATGTGCTGTCACCCAAGGTTTGTTGTTCCATTGACAGAACGCAGGCAAAGTAGATTTAGCATAATTTTTAAGGGCCCTAGGATTTTGGAAATGGTCAATGAGAATTGGCTTCGACTTCAAACCACCAGCTGCAGTGGCCCTTATAACAAAAGAGCCTGTGTTTTGAAGCCAGGTGCTGGCTTCTCCTCCCTAGCTATGAAAATCCTAAATAGCATCTTCTAATATAAAGCTGCTTTGCTGCATTGAAAATCTGTTTTTCAGTGTGGCCGCCTTTCTTAAGTATCGTAGCTAGCTCTTCTGCGTAACCCGCCGCAGCCTCTACACGAGTGCTTCACCTTGCAGTTATAGGTTATGGAGATGGCTTTTTTCCTTAAACCTCATGAACCAACCGCTGCTAACTTCCACCTTTTCTTCTGCAGCTTCCTCCTCTCTCTCAGCCTTCATAGATTTAAAGAGAGTCAGGGCCTTCCTCCGGATTAGGCTGTGGCTTAAGGGAAGGTTGAATGTTGGGCCGGTTTGATCTTCTATCCAGACTGCTGAAACTTGCTCCGTATCAGCAATAAGGCTGTTTCCCTTTCTTACCCTTTGTGTGTTCACTGGAGTGGATTTTGAATTTCCTTCAAGAATGTTTTAAATTTCCCTCAGGAACTTTTCCTTTGCATTTACAACTTGGCCAACTGTTTGCTCCAAGAGCCTGACCTGTCTTAGCTTTCAACATGCCTTCTCAACTGAGCCTGATCACTTCCAGCTTTGGATTGGAAGTGAGAGACATGCAACTCTTGCCTTCCCTTGAACACGTAGAGGCCACAGTAGAGTTAATATTGGCCTAGTTTCAATCCGTGTCTCAGAGAATAAGGAGGCCTTGAGGAGAGGGAAAGAGGTGGGGGAATAGCTGGTTGGTGGAGCAGTCAGAATACACACATTTTTGGGTTAAGTTTGTCATCTTACATGGGTGTGGTTTGTGGTGCCCCAAAAGAAATACAATAGTAACATCAAAGATCATTGATTACAGATCACCATAGCAAAAATGTAAATATTGTGAGAATTACCAAAACGTGACCCAGAGACATGAGGTGAGAAAATGCTGCTGGAAAAATGGCACTGATGGGCATGCTGGACACAGGGTTGCTGCAACCTTCAGTTTTTAAAAAAGCAGTATTGCAAAGCACAGTAGAGTAAGGTACAGTAAAATATGCTATGCTTGTATTCATTGTGCTTGCTAACAGATACTGGAAAACACCCTGCCACCCTGTCTTTTTTATTCTCCATTACCTGGAATGAATCAGGTGTACTCTTTTTGAAGCCAGAGTCCTAGGATACCTTTAAGGCATGTCTTTAGCCACAGTTCTAAGATTTTGCTGTCCTCAGTCTGGTTTCTCTGAGTCAATGCTTAAGGAAGCATGAATGTGTTAACATCCACAGTGATAATAGGTCCCCTAACCCAGTTACCCTCTAGGCAGAAATAAAAGGGGAGAAAAACACCAGTTCAATGAGGCATTTGGGAGGTATTGTTTTACAAGTGGCAATTTTATTTGTCCTCTATAAATTATCCTCTCTTGAGTCAAACTGCATCAGATTTCATCATCATCACTATAAATACCCGCAATTAGTAAAGGACAAAAGTATGCTACTAGAAAGACATAAACCAAATGTCATTATAATGGCAAAACAAATGGTAACAGAATGTTTATAAAATTGTTTTCTTTAAGAAAAAGCATATTTTAAAAGTTTACTTATTTTGAGAAAGAGAGAGAGCGCGCAATCACAAATAGGGGAGGGGCAGAGAGAGAGAGAGAGAGGGAAAGAGAATCCCAAACAGGCGCAAAACCCTACACAGGGCTTGACCCCGCAAACTGTGAGATCATGACCTGAGCTGAAATCAAGAGTCAGATGCTTAACTGACTGAGAGACCCAAGTGTCCCAAGAAAAAGCATATTTAAATCTTAAAAAAAAATTTTTTTATGTTTTTTATTTATTTTTGAGAAAGAGAGAGAGATGGCGTGAGCAGGGGAAGGGCAGAGAGTGTGGGAGATGCAGAATCTGAAGCAGGCTCCAGACTGAACTGTCAGCACACAGCCTGATATGGGGCTCAAACTCGTGAACCACAAGATCATAACCTGAGCTAAAGATAGACGCTTAGCCGACTAAGCCACCCAGGTGCCCCAAGAAAAAGCATGTTTATAATTGTCTTTAATCATTACCTTTCCTGATGAATTCTTCACATCAGCATGATTTATTTGGACAAAACAAACCCAATTTTCCTGAATTTTACTGTTTACATACTGTTATATTTATTAAATAAGAATACTTTTAGAAGTGCTTGGGTGGCTCAGTTGGTTAAGTGACTGTGACTCTGGTCATGATCTCACGGTTCGTGAGTTCAAGTCCCACATCCAGCTCTGCTGTCAGCACGGAGCCCGCTTCAGATCCCCTCTCTCTCTTTCCCCTCCCCTACTAGTGCCCTCTGTGCACTCTCTCTCTTTCAAAAATAAACATTAAAAAAAATTTTTAGGATGCTTATTTTAAAATTCATTTTTAGGTGAAATAACAGTTTCGAACAGCTCTGAGAAAAACCTAATGATTGTTGAGGGAAGGTGTTTCATTCCACAGGTGTAACATTACCATGGCAGAAATAATTTTTAACTTCTATGACCAAATTTATTTTATTTTATTTTTTCAATATATGAAATTTATTGTCAAATTGGTTTCCATACAACACCCAATGCTCATACCAAAGGGTGCCCTCCTCAATACCCATCACCCACCCCCCCTCCCTCCCACCCCCCATTAACCCTCAGTTTGTTCTCAGTTTTGAAGAGTCTCTTATGCTTTGGCTCTCTTCCACTCTATCCTCTTTTTTTCTTCCTTCCCCTCCCCCATGGGTTCCTGTTAAGTTTCTCAGGATCCACGTAAGAGTGAAAACATATGGCATCTGTCTTTCTCTGTATGGCTTATTTCACTTAGCATCACACTCTCCAGTTCCATCCACGTTGCTACAGAGGGCCATATTTCGTTCTTTCTCATTGCCACGTAGTACTCCATTGTGTATATAAACCACAATTTCTTTATCCATTCATCAGTTGATGGACATTTAGGCTCTTCCCATAATCTGGCTATTGTTGAGAGTGCTGCTATAAATATTGGGGTACAAGTGCCCCTATGTACTCCTGTATCCCTTGGGTAAATTCCTAGCAGTGCTATTGCTGGGTCATAGGGTAGGTCTGACCAAATTTATTTTAAATTCCACGTAAAGTCTTATTGTGCCTTTGAAGTGACCTTTTCAGATGTAATTATCATACTACACATGTTTATCTTCAGTGAGTTCAGTTTCTTTCTTTGGTATATATTATGCTGCTACTTAATTCAGTGACATTCTCAGAGGCCAGTCTGATCAGAGGTGGAATATTTCTACTGCTAGCTTCCTACGCCTTCTGACCTCAGATGATGATTTTTCTTTTGGCTGAAGAAAAGCCAAGGTGTTCTAGGTGCTTCCCCATGTTAGCCAAGTCATCTCTGAAAGATCAGGTTGGTAGGCAGGAGGGAGCAGGTTTGGAACTCTGCTGAATCCGTGACTGTTTGTCTAGGAATGCAGACGTGGAGATGACTCTGGAGCGAGCAGTGAGCATGCTGGATGCAGACCACACACCAGCACCCAGAATTTCTGCGGCAGCTACTTTCATACAGCACGAGTGCTTCCAGAAATCTGAAGCACGGAAAAGGGTGAGTATCATCTTAAGTCCACTGTAAAATTACCACACTTTGACATCCATTATGGTGGCCCTGCACACTGAAACCAGTAATTTAAGTTAAAAACAAATCTTTATTGAGTTATATGTCAACTATAGGTCAATTTTAAATAACAAGTTAATAAAATAAATAAAAGTCTTCATCGAGCCTTTTTAATTAAAAGGGAATATATACTCAGTACCAAAAAAAATTTACTGCAATTCAGAAACTTAGAATGTAAGTCTCCACACAAGCCTTCCCCTCTTTGTCTGTCTCTCCAATCTCCCGCTTTAGGACCAAAGCCAACAATTGTTCATAGTCTGTGTACTTTTAGAGTTTTCTGATGAGAGGAGGGGGTTAGAGAGCTACCAAGAGCACACATGAGCATTTTAGACTATTGTTTTCTATATTTAAATATATATTAAATGTAAACAATGTTTTGCGGTTTTCTCATTAAGCAGTTATGAAAATGGTTCCATAGACAGCTCTGTACATATATCTTTTGGCATTCCCATAAGTGTCGTACAGGGCAGACCACCTCCCAGATGGAATCACTAGGTCATTTTATGTTTGTTTAAAAAGTGGTATATTTGTTCAGGAAAAAATCATAGTTGAAAAAGGTTTGCAGTGAACCTAAGTTTCCCTCCTACTCCAAACCTACCCCCCATTTTCCTTTTTCTTTTTCTCTCTCCTATCCTCTCTCCTCCTCCCTCCCTTCTCTTTCCCTGTCTCTCTCTCCCACATCATTTTTGGGTGTCTTTCCAGAGATATTCTATACGTGTAGAAACAATTACTGGGTGGGTTGGTTCAGTATCCTTTTTCGTTTAAAACAAAATTACAAATGGTAGCAGGTTATAGTAGTCTGCACTTTGTTTTCGTTTAAGGCTATATCTTAGAAATGTTTGATATATATTAGCCCTATTTCATTCTTTAAAGTTGCTACGTGGATTTCTTTTGTATAAATGTACCAGTTTTGTTTGTTCATTTTTTTAACAGCTTTATTAAGGTCCAATTAAATTTTACCATGTTTAGCCATCATGAAACCATCACAATCATGATAACGAACATACCCATTATCTCCAAAGATTCTTTGTGCCCCTTTATAATCCAAACATCTGACCCCTCCCTAACCCACTTCCACTCCCCAGGTAACCAATGATCTGCTTTCTGTTACTATAGAATATATTAAAGTTTCTAGAGTTAAATATAAACTATGTAATATATATGCTTTTTTCTTTGGATTCTTTTACTGAGCTTTAATCTTTTGAGATTTATCCATGTTGTGAATATCAAAAGATGTGTGCATGTATGTGTTTGTGTGTGTGTAGCTGAACAGTATTTCATTGTATGGATACACCTTAGTTTGTTGATTCACTCACCTGTTGATGGATATTTGAGTTTGGGCTATTACAAATAAAGCTGCTGCGAACATATATGCACAAATCTGTTTTCATTTCTATTGGGTAGATACCTAGGAGTTGAATGTCTGGATGATATGGTAGGTATATGTTTGACTTTTTAAGAAACTGCCAAACTATTTATTTTACTTATTAGAGAGAGAGAGAGAGAGAGAGAGAGAGAGAGAATGAATATTCCAAACAGGCTCTGCACCATCAGAGCCACACAGGCACCCGTTTTTCCTTTTAAAAAAATTATTTAAATTCCAGTTAAATACAGTGTCACATTAGTTTCAGGTGCACAAAACAGTGATTCAACACTTCCATACAACACCCGGTGCTCATCACAACAGGGTACTTTTTAATCCCCATCATCTATTTAACCCATCCACTCACCCACCTCCTCTCTGGTAACCATCAGTTCTCTATAGCTTAGAGTCTGTTTCTTGGTTTGCCTCTCTCTCTTTTTCCCTCTATGCACATTTGTTTTGTTACTCAAATTCCACATGTGAGTGAAATCATATGATATTTTTCTTTCTCTGACTTATTTCACTTAGCATTATACTCTCTATCTCTGTCCACATCACCATAAATGGCAAGATTTCATTATTTTTTATGGCTGAGTAATATTCCAGTACTTTATCCATTCATCAGTCAATGACATTTGGGCTGGTTCCATAATTTGGCTATTGTTGATAATGCTATTATGAACATAGGGGTGCATGTATCTCTTTGAATTAGTATTTTTGTATTTGTTGTGTAAATACCTAGTAATGCAATAGCTGAATTGTACAGTAGTTCTATTTTTAACTTTTTGAGGAACTTCCACTCTGTTTTCCAGAGTGACTGCACTAGTTTGCATTCCCACCAACAGTGCAATAGGGTTTCCCTTTCTCCTCATCCTTGCCAACACCTGTTGTTTCTTGTCTTAGCAATTCTGAGAGATATGAGGTGATACCTCATAGTTCTTTTGCCCATTTTTATTTGGGTTTTTGTTCTCTTGTCATTGAATTTTGTCAGTTCTTTCTATATTCTGGATATGTCTTTTTTTTTTTTTTTTCAAATATGTGATTTGGAAATACTTTCTCCCAGTTGTATTTTGTCTTTCCATTATTTTAACAGTTTTTGATTTTGATGGAGTCTAATTATAAATCTTTTCCTTTATGGACTGTGCTTTTCATGATCTATCCAAGAAATTTTTCTGTACTCTGATGTCACAAAGATAATCTATATTTTCTTCTAGAAGTTTTATAACTGTCAGATTTTATAGTTAGTGTATGATCCATTTGGGTTTAATTTTTGTATATATTGCAAATGTAGACTGACGTTTCTTTAAAAAAAAAAAAAAAAACACATATGCAGGGGCACCTGGGTGGCTCAGTCAATTAAGCGTCCGACTGTTGGTTTCAGCTCAGGTCATGATCTCACAGTTAATGGGTTTGAGTCCCGTGTTGGGCTCTGCACTCACAGCTCTCTCTCTCCCTTTCTCAAAATAAATAAATATACATTTAAAAAGTATATATGCAATTATTTAGACACCATTTGCTGGAAAGATTATTATTTTGGTATTACTTCCTTTTTGTGCCTTTGTTGAAAAGTAATTGATCACATCTATATGAGTCTATTTCTGTATCATGTATTGTATTTCACTGATGTTTTATTGGTCTATCTTCTTGCTAATACGACACTGTCTCGATTACTATAGTTTTATATATTAATATAGTTTTATATTGAAGTTTGCTAGTGTTAGTCCTCTGACTTTATTCTTTTTCAAGTGATTTTGGCTATTCTAGGTCTTTTACAGTCCCATTTGAATTTTAGAATCAGCTTGTCAATTTATTTGTGAGAAAACTGCTGGGATTTTGTTTGAGATTGCATTGAATCTGTAGATTAATGTATGGAGAATTTTCATCTAAGCAATATTAAGTCTTCTGACCCCTGACCATGGTACATTTCACTATTTATTTAGGTCTTCTTTAATTTCTCTCAGCAGTGTATTGTAGTTTTTACTCCAGAGATCTTTCATGGGTTTTGTTAGATTTATCCCTAAAGATATAATATTTCTAAATGTTTTTACACATGGTCTGGGTTTTTTTTTTCACTTCAATTTTTGATTGTTCAATGCTAGTATACAGAAATATAATTGATTTTTTGTATATTGATCTTGCATCCTGTGACACTACTAAATTCACTCTAAGCTCTAGTAGCATATTTGTAGATTTGTCAGATTTTCTACATAGATCATGCCATCTGCTAATAAAAACTGTTTTATTTCTTCCTTTGCAATCTTAATGACTTAGGTTTCTTTTTCCTTTTTTTCTTTGGTACTGGCTAGAACCTCTAGCACAGTGTTAAAAGGAAGTGAAAGTGGACCTGTCCTGTTCTTGATCACAGGCAGAAGCATTTGGTTGTTATTGCACTATTAAGTATGATGCTACCTGTAAGTTTTTGCTTGTTTTTAGGAATTTAATCTGGGGGATTTTTACGTGGGGTTTTTTTTTTTTGGAAGAATGGAAAAAATTTTATATTTTAGTATTTTTAACACCATTTCCTTTTCCTGCTCTTTGTTTTATTTTTTAAATTGAGTTATAATTGACATATAACAGTATATTCAGGTGTACAACATGACCCGATATATGCATATCAATGATTACCAATCTAGTTACCATCCATGCTCGGTTAGGAATTTTTTTCTTGTGATGAGAACTTTTAAGATCTACTCTTAGCACTTTGAAATGTACAATACACTCTTAATAACAGTCATCATGGTGTACATTACATCTTCTTGACTTATAACTAGAAGTATGTCCCTTTTGACCACCTTCACCCATTTCACCCATGCCAAACCTCCCACCTCTGGCAACCACCAGTCTGTTCTCTGTATCTTTGATTTTGTTTTTTCTTGGTTAGTTTGTTTGTTTGTTTTTAGATTCCACATATAAGTGAGATCATATAGTATTTGTTCATTGTCTATTTTACTCAGCATAATGCCCTCAAGGTTCATCCATGTTGTTGCAAATAGCTGTTTTTCCTTCTTACTTATGGCTGAATATAGTCCTTATCCATTTTCCTTATCCACTCATCCCTCAGTGGACACTTAGATTGTTTCCATGTGATAGCTTTTGTAAATAATACTGCAGTAAACATGGAAATTCATATATCTTTTTGAGTTAGTGTTTTCATTTCTTTCTGATAAATACTCGGAAGTAGAATTACTGGATCATAAGGTAGTTCTAGTCTTAATTTTTTGAGGAACCTCCATACTATTTTCAGAGTGTTTGTACCAAGTTATATGCTCTCCAACAGTGCACAGGGGTTCCCTTTTGGCCACATCCTTGCCAACACTTGTTACTGTCTTTTTGGTAATAGCCATTCTGACAGGTGTGATGTGATATCTTGTGGTTTTGATTTGCATTTCCCTGATGATTAAGAAGGCTGAGCACCTTTTCTGTATGTTGACCATCTGTATGTCTTCCTTGGAAAAATCTATTCAGGTCCTTTGCCCATCTTTTAATCGAATTGTTGTTTTGCTATTGAGTCACGTGAGTTCTTTATGTTTTGATTATTAACCCCTTATCAGATTTATGATTTGCAAATATTTCCTTCCCTTCCGTAGGTTGTCTTTTCATTTTGTGATAGTTTCCTTTGCTGTTTGATCTAGTCCTACTTGTTTCTTTTTGCTTTTGTTCTTTTCTTGTGGTGTCATATCCAAAAAATCATTGCAAAGACTGACATCAAAGAGGTTGCTGCCTATGTTTTCTTCTAGGAGTTTTATAGTTTCAGGTCTCACATTCAAGACTTTAAGTTGAGTTAATTTTTGTGTATGGTATGAGATAGTGGTCCAGTTTCACTTTTTTTTGCATGTGGCCATCCAGTTTTCTCAGCACCATTTGTTGATAAGGCTCTCCTTTTCCTGTTGTGTATTCTCGGGTTTTTTGTTGTAAATTAATTGGCCACATACGTGTGGTTTATTCCTGGGCTGTTTATTCCGTTCCATTGATCTGCATGTCTTTTTATGCCAATATCATACTATTTTTATTACTACAGCTTTTTAATATAGTTTTGAAATCAGAAAGCATGATGGCCTCCAGCTTTATCCTTCTTTCTCAAGATTGATCTGACTAGTCAGGATCTTTTTGTGGTTCCATATAAATTTTAGAATTATTTGTTTTATTTCTGTGAGAAATACCATTGGAATTTTGATGGGAATTGCATGGAATCTGTAGATTGCTTTGGATAGTATGCACATTTCAACAGCATTTCTCTAATCCATAAGCAGGGAACATCTTTCCATTTATTTGTGTCTTCAGTTTCTTTCATCAATGTCTTATAATTTTCAGTGGACAGATCTTCTCCTCTGTTAAATTTATTCCCAGGTGTGTGTGTGTGTGTGTTTTTAATGCAATTGTAAGTGGGATTGTTTTCTTAATTCTGATAGTTTATTACAGGTGTACAAAAATGCAACAAAATTTTGCATATTGTTTTATATACTACAACTTTACTGAATTCATTGATTAGTTCAAGTAAACTTTTGGTGGGATCTTTAGGATTTTCTATATAATATGTCATCTGCAAATAGTGACCGTTTTGCTCTTTCTTTACCAATTTGGATGCCACTTCTTTTTCTTGCCTAATTACTCCAGCTAGGACTTGAATACTATGTTGAATATAAGTGGTCAGAGTGGACATCCTTGCCTTGTTCCTAGTCTTCAGAAAAAAAGCTTTTAGCTTTTAACCATTGAATATGATGTTAGCCGTAGGTTTTTCATACATCACAATACCAAGTTGAAGAACTTACCTTTATCCCTAATTTTATGGAATTTTGTTTTGGTTTTTACTCAGAAATGGTTTTGGGGGGCACCTGGGTGGCTCAGTCAGTTAAGTGTCCAACTTTGGCCGAGATCATGATCTCACAGTTTGTGAGTTCGAGCCCCACATCGGGCTCTGTGCTGACAGCTCAGAGCTTGGAGCCTGCTTCAGATTCTGTGTCTCCCCTTTTCTCTTCCCCTCCCCCACTCGTACTCTGTCTCTCTCAAAAATAAACATTAGATTAAAAAAAAGAAATGGTTTTTGGACTTTATCAAATGTTTTATTCACTTATTAAAATATTTCTATGGTTTTTATCTTAATTTTGCTAATATGGTAAATTACTTTGGTCTTTAAGTGTTATCCCATTCCTGGGATCCCACTTGGTCATGATGTACTGTTACCTTTTTAAAATTAGATTTGGTAAAACTTTGTTAAGGCAGTTATACAGCTATATTTATAAAGGATATCGATCTTTTCTTGTAATGTCTTTCTCCAGTTTTGGATTGAGAGTAATAGAATACATTGGGAAGTGTTCTCTCCTCTTCAATTTTCTGAAAGTTTGATTGTAATTGGAATTATTTCCATCATAAATGTTTGGTAGAATTCACCAGCAAAGCTCTTGGACTTGAACTTTTCTTGTGAGAGGTTCTTAACCACACTCAGGACCTTCAGATTATGAGACTGGCACACTGCCTGCTGTGCTAAGGAAGCTATGTTCTCAACTATAAATTCATTTTCTTTAATTGGTAACAGGGCTTTGGGGGCTCTGTATTTTTTGTAATGAACTTCGGTAGTGTGTGTCTTTCAGAGACTTTGTCCATTTCGTCTAGGTTGTTCCAGTGCTCTTCATTGCTTTGTGTAGATGTCATGTTATTTCCCGTTGCCTAAAGAATTCTCTTTAACATTTACTCTAGTGCAGGTCCCCTGGTAGTTAACTTGAGCTTTTGTATGTCTGAAAAGGAATTTCATCTTTGCTTTTGAGAGGTCTTTTCACTAGGTTGACAGTTTTTTATTTCAGTACTTGAAAGTTGTTGCTTCACTGTCATCTTACTTGCTTTGCTTCAGACAAGAAATCATCTGTCATCTTCATTGTTCCTCAGTACATACTGTAACTCTCTCCACCTACCCAGCCTGCTTTTAAGATTTTCTCTTTATCACTAGCATTGAGCAGGTTGGTCATAATGTGCCTTGGTGTAGTTTTCCTTAGGTTTCTTGTGCTTGGGAGCTCATTGAGCTTAAATTTGTAGATTTTTTACTTTTCATCAAATTTTGGAACTTTGGTTGGAATTTCAAATTTTCAACCATTAATTCTTCAAAGATTTTTTTTTCTGTCCTTTGGGAACTTGTTACATATATATTTGGCTACTTGAAGTTGTCTCATAGCTCATCTGTACTCTATTCTTTTTCTTTAGTTTTTGTTTTCTGTATGTTTTCTTTTTTAGATATGTGTTCTTTGCTATGCTTTAAATTCACTCATTCTTTCTTCTGTAAAGTTTAATATGCCATTAATCTCATTCAGGGATTTTCTTTCATTCATAAATTGTAGTTTTCATCTCTAAAAGTTTTGAGTCTTTTTTCTATCTTCTATGTCTCTACCTAACATTTCAAGTTACTTGAAATCAGTTTTACCCTTTTAAATCTTGCTTTTGAGATTTGCTAGGTGGAACCAGAGCAGCATTTATTTAGAACGAATTAATCCCCACTTCTTAAAGCAAGACAATTCTGAAAACTAATGCACCATGAATTATGAGGTTTTCTGACTGGGTAGTGAGAATAGGCACTTGGGTTCTAGAATAGGTTCTTGGGCCTGTGTGACCATGAGGAGCTGTTCCCTTAAGTCCTTTGGTTATTTGGTTGGTTAGTTGGTTATTTCCCTGGCTTCAGGAAATTTTCTTACACACGTGCACTAATTAATACTCTACTGAATATTAGATGGAGACCCTCTGCAACCTCAGGAGTTCTCTTTCTGTGCCTCTTTCTCACTGGTACCTCTCCCCTACGGACTCTTCTTCTTGGATCCTGCACTGTCTCCTGAACTCTGCTTGTTGAATTCCATTTGGGTTTTACCTCACTACACAGCAGCCTGAGAACTCTCTCCATACAGTGATCTTTGACAGCAGTGGGGCTCACCTTGCTTGTTATCCATCCCTTAGGGATCACTATCCATCATTGCTACGTTACCAATTATCGAAACCATTGTATGCTTTGTCTGGTTTTTAAAATTGTTTCAGATGATAGGTAAATCCAGTCCTTGTCACTATTGAGTCATTATTAATTTTGATAAATAATTCCCTAATAAATTCCACCTAAGATTGTGTAGACTTAAACCCCACCAACATTGCATCATAGTGCCCATTTATATGTACCATTACTACCATGAGATTATTCTTTTGTGTTTGTTTTTGTTAATCTAATAAGCAAAAACAAAAAAAAAAGCCATCTCTTTATGGTAAAAACTTTCCTGTTTTTTTGAAATCAAGACTAATAGTTGGTCACTTAATCAGTTACAAAGGAAAAAAATTTAGTTATACACACATACCACACACACAGTTTGTCATAATCTTGCATAAACTATGCCCATTGTGTATCATCTGCAATTTTTAGTTTCTTTAAAGTGAAATGAGAACTTAATGACACTGATTCATCTGATTTCACCCGTATCTGAATTTTTACATTTCCCGTAGTCTTTTACATTAATTTTGTTCACAAATAATTACAGAGCTTTTTAAAGCTGTTTTCCTTTATCTAGTCTTTCCAAAGCATGCAGATTAGTTTTCAGAGAAACAGAACTCTTTTCACCCTTAAATTTCATTCGTTTACCTAACAGGTAAATAAATTACATGATTACAGTAACAAGTACAGTTGGCCTAAGTACATTGGGAAACATGTAAGTTATACTTAGTAAATTTGTAACTCAACTAGTAAAAACTGGAGTGCAAAGCCCAACATAGAGTAACCTCTCAGCTTTGATAATTCTCAGGGAATCAGTAGGATTTCCAGAGGGAAACAAGAATGTGACTAATCCTACATATCAGTTAAGTAGAGTCAGGCAAAAGAGTTCTGTGGACTGTTTTCTCCAAAGATTTGTATCTCCTTAATGCTTGGTAGGAATTCATTATCTATTATGCGTAATATTATATATAATCCAGTGTTATGCATCTTATTGTATCTTTCATCATGCAGGATTGAAAAAGTCTTCTGAAGTCCAATTTGTCAGTATTTCTATTCATGACATCTGTATTTTAGGTATTACTTTAAAACCTATCCCCACATCTAGATTATTTCTCGTTTTAAAAGCTACATAATTATTGAGTAGTTCTCACTGCCCTTTGCCTGTATGTTTGTTCCATGGGAAGAATATGTAAGGATTTAAAAAAAAATTTTTTTTAACATTTATTTATTTTTGAGAGACAGAGTGTGAGCAGGGGAGGAATAGAGACAGAGGGAGACACAGAATCCAAAGCAGGCTCCAGGCTCCGAGCTGTCAGCACAGAGCCTGATGCAGGGCCCGAACCCACAAACTAACTGTGAGATCATGACCTGAGCTGAAGTTGGGACACTCAACTGACTGAGCCACCCAGGAGCCCCAAGATTTAAAAAAATAATGTATTTAACTAGTAATGAACCCTCTTTATACATATAGGTGAAATGAATTCGGCTAAAAATTAGTCCTTTCTATGACTAACTCAGATAAATGTTTAAATCTTTTTTTATTACCAATTTTAAAAAGCTGGGCATTATTAAGCATGCTTTCATTTTCTAATATGGAATTACTTGAATTTTTCTTTTGTTTCTCAAATTGGGCTAGATTTCTACAATCTCTTAAGTTGCTAATTTGATTATAAATATCATTTTGCTTACATATGTGATTAAAGCTGTGCTTGCCTTCTTGGCTCTTTTTCTAAAACTAGGACAAACACTGGTTTTGAGAATAATGAAACATGAAAGTCACACTGAAACCTAAAAATACATATGCGTGGTAGAAAAATTTAAGTATTAAGTTATAACCCAACATGAACAAAATCCTGCTAATATTAAGCATAGTGCTATAGCATTTGAATTTATGTATAGAAGACATTACAGGCTCAGTCTCTGGGGCATGTGACTCTTGACCTTGGGATTGTAAGTTTGAGCCCCATGTTGGGTATAGAGATTATTTAAGAATAAAATCTTAGGGGGAGAGGGAAAATGGGTGATGGGCATTGAGGAGGGCACTTGTTGGGATGTGCACTGGTATATTGTATGTAAGCGTTGAATCATGGGAATCTACCCCCAAAAGCAAGAGCACACTGTATATACTGTATGTGAGCCAACTTGACAATAAATTATATTAAAAAAAAGAAATAAAATCTTTTTTAAAAAGGCAATTATAATTTGAATATAAAGATCAAAATTCTAAATCATCAACTTTTAAAACCAGTGGCAAGTTTTTAATCCTTATTTTATTTGATTAGGACTCAGCCCATTTATCATACTTGATCCTCTTCTCCTTTTTGAACCTTTCTTCTTTTGGTCCAGAGTCTCCTGGTTCTTTTTCCATTTCTCTGGCTCCTTCAGCTTTCTTCTGTGAAAAATTTATCATCAGCTGTCCCTTAAATGTTTATGTCCCTGAGATGCCTTCCTAGGACTTTTCTTCCTCAGCACCATCTCCTGACCTGCCTCATCCACTCCTGTGACTTCCATCCCTATATGATTTAGATGCTGATGACTTCCTGCATCTCTGCCACCTTCTCTCCCTTGGGCTCTAAACCATGTGTCCATCTATTTCCTGGACATCCCACTGAACTCCACATCAGCATTTCAAAAATGGGCACGTTAATTTCTTTTGCTTTTCCTCTCTACTAGCCAACCCTCCTTCTAACTTGTTCTTCCTGCTGGGTTGGAAGGCAGGACCCTTGGTGGTTTGAGTATTAACACTCAAAAGTCACTCAGGGAAGCGTGAGTCCCAGCATCCTAATTACCTCAGTGACCTTGGGGAGGATACTAACGTCTCTGAGCCTTGGCATTCCTACCTATAAAGCGGAAATAATAATCCTACTAGAAAGAGTTGTGAGAATGCACTCAGATCATGGTACAATGCCTGCCCCAATCTGAACATATTATTTCCTGTGTGAGTGGTAGTTCACCCAGGTGGTATGACACAAAAACTTGAACACAGACTTTCAACTTTTCTTTTATTCTTACCTCTCAACATTATTCATATTCATGCAGTCTTCAAGACTTTTTAGTGCTGCTACTAAAAGTGTCTTGAATCTACTCACCTCTTTCCCTCCCTACTCAGCGCCACTATGCTAATCCCTATCACCATGTTTTCTGTTAACTCAGCCACTTCCTGGTTAATTTCCCTTCCTCCACTTTTAACCCACTACTGATACAGTCGCCTCTCAGCACCCACTTGCCTTTAGGAGGAAGGATAAATTTAATCTGCAAGGCCCTCCTAAAACTGACCTTATTTCCATTCCTGCTTCAGATCTCATCACCGAAGTTTTGACTGCCATAACTATCTTGCAGCATCTTATAAAACTCATACGAATTCATTACTCAAAATTTGGGAAATTAAGAAACAGACAAAAAGAGACATACCCACACTTCCCCAATATTGTTACCATCTTAGTTTTGTTCTCTGACTTTTTACAAATTGAATATGTAGCTTTCCTTGTAGGGATTTTTTTTTTTTTTTTGCTTTTATTTTAAGAAGCATGCACAAATATATGCTTGTTTAAAAAAATACAAAATAACAAGCAACTTTCATAATTTATATGCCCATCATTTCTTCCAAACTCCCTAAATTCATTTCCTTCTTTATGTCTGTGTTTGAGTGGAAATACATAGATATTTTATACATTTTTTCTAGTAACACTGTACAATGAGCATTTTCTCATAACATTAGCAATATTTTGCTATGTACCTAGCATGCAGACTGTTAATCTTAGATAATCTCCATTTGACTGGTGAGGGAACTGTAATGACCAATATAAAATATCTGTCAGTTCTAACATTACTCTGCCTCTCCCATGGAAACTTCAATCTGTGTGGATTGTGACAATCATTACCTAGTTAGTCTTCTTGGACATTTATGGTTTCAAATTTTTCCCTATTATAAATACTACAATCACAGGGTGCTTGGGTGGCTCAGTTAGTTAAGCATCCAACTCTTGATTTTGGCTCATGTCTTGATCTCATGGTTCGTGGGTTCGAGCCCAATGCCAGGCTCCACACTCAGCACAGAGCCTGCCTGGGATATTGGGATATTCTCATTCATTCTCTCTCTCTCTCTCTCTCTCTCTCTCTCTCTCTCTCTCTCTCTCCCCCCTCTCTTGCTCTGCCCCTCCCCTGTTTGTGCAGGCTCTCTCTCTCAAAAATAAATAAATTTTATTAAAAATAAAATAAATACTGTATTTACAATTACATGTGTGTGCATTTCAAATTCTTTCCTAATGAAGGTTATTAGAAGAGAATATTTTTGAAGTTTTTGACACTTACTGCTGATTGCCTTCCTGAAAGGTTATACCAATTTTCATGGAGTGATTAATTCTAATGGGAAGGAAAAGAGAAAAGGGGAGTGACATTTCACAGAGGTGGTGACATTTGAGCCAGCTCATGCAAGATGAGCAGGGCTTTGCCAGAAGTGAGGCAGAGTGGTCAGAGCATTCCCAACAGGAAGGAAGTGAGAGCAAGGGCACCAGGGCACAAGGGAGCCCTTGCCCCAAAGGAGTCAGTCTGTTCCTTCCGCTTATTTGCCACCAGAATCCTCATCATTTATTTTATAGTTGGCAGGAAGAAGAATCAGAATAGAGCCCTTCCATATATTTAGAAACCATCTCAAATGAAAGGTCTTTTGAAGTTCTGAGATATTAATGTTAGTCTGTTTCTTCTTTCCTTTTCCCAAAGGGAGAACAAATCCCCTGAGGATTCAGTATAACTGGGAAATACATGCCACCTCTCTCATCCCATCTGCTTCCCTGAATGTAAAGGGGCAAGGACAGTACATTTGGCGTTGGTTCTGATGTGTACAGGATCTGGAGCGCCTGGGTGGCTCAGTCAGTTAAGCCACTGACTTCGACTCAGGTTATGATCTCACAGTTCATGGGTTCGAGCCCCGCATCAGGCTCTGTGCTGACAGCTCAGCGCCGGGAGCCTGCTTCAGATTCTGTGTCTCCCTCTCTCTCTGTCTCTCTCCTGCTCGCGCTCTGTCTCTCTCTCGAAAATAGACATTAAAAATAATAATGTGTATAGGATCCATCACCAACTGTCCTTCTAGATCGATGCAATGAGGAGAATGTCATCAACTTCTTGCATTTGGTATTGATTTTGTATCAATCTGCTTAATAAGATGGATAAAAGTAACCTAAGTCTATTTATAAATTTGGGAGAGGTGCCAGACACTAGGGCGTCAAACTCAACAGTGACTAGAGCTGTAGCAGATTTCTACATTTGTCTGAGCATGGTGTGTCCACAATGCCTTCTTTCTGGGCTGGAGCAAGTGCTGAAAGCCCAAGGGGTGAAGGTGACAGGGTAAGCAAAGCCGGCTGTCCAAGCCCCCGAGTCCAGTTCCACATGCCACTTATCGCTGATTCTATCATCGCATCTGGAAATGCAATATGACCGGTAAGCCACATCCCATCATATTTTGAAGAAGGCCACTTAGGAGTTATAAATCAAGCAATAAAATATTTCTAAAGCTCGCAAAATACCTGCAGGACAAACAGGATTTTCTTTCTGCATCTGATGCTTCTACAGCTACTGTGAAGATTTAGTATAGCTGGCATTTATGAAGTTTGTGGAGTGTACACTTAACCAACTTAAAACCTAACTATGAAATAGAAATTGATGGAATTAGAGAAACATGTGAATTACAGACAATTTAAAATGTGCCTTTCTGCTCTTAAGGAAGTGTAGTAATGGGAATAGATGAAGTGATCAAGTAGATGATTTACTGGACCAGAATTAATTGACAGCTAAGAAATCTTTATCAGTAGCATTTTTGTACAAATATATTAGAATGGCTGTAGACGTAGCCCAGCAAAATTGCTGTGGCCAGTTTACCAGTCGTGCCCTGTTCTGCACATGTCTCCTCTGAAGTGAGTTGTAAGTGGAAGTATTATTCCTCATTATTACTAGTAAAACCTCAAAGAGACCAAAAGAGTACTTCTCTCGTAAGGTTCTCAACAAGCTATTAATTAGATAACATAAATGAAACTCTTAACACTATGCCAACACCTTCTAATGGTAGAAGTGGGTGGGAGAGTCATTATCTGTGTTTTATTATTATTATTATTATTATTGTTGTTATGGTTATTATTTTTAAACTTTGACTTTTATTCTTGCCTTGCTAGTCTTCTCCTCAGTCCTAACAAAGAAAGATGTAAGATTGGAAGATTATGTCTTAAATCTCATTTATCTGTTTATGAAAGGGAAGCTGAAATTTGATGATACATAGAAAATATGAAAAGGTATTACTGGGCGCCAGAGCATGAACTGTGAAGCAGTTAGGGCATCATTCATAAGTGATGAACTTCAGCTGAAAGGGAACCTCCTGCCCATTCACAACAATAAGTGTTTCCTAAAAATTTCTGCATTAAGATGGTGAAAATAACTGACATCTTTACCAGAAGTTCTTACTAATTTAAAATTTCTGCATCAGATGCCATTGGAAGCCCATGAGAAGGAAAGCCCTCAGTCTACAACTTAACATTTTGCTTCAGCCACCCCATGTCCACCTCTTGACTTCTTTAGATAATATTTGCAGCCTAAAGTATATAGTCACATTGCTCATATTGCCATGATTTGACCTCTTCTTGAACAGCCATACATTTCAGAATCTAAACCATCTATTTTTATTCTTCTTTTCCTAGTGCTAACCCTTTCTCTAATAGAGAGCATGCCCTTTCTTGCATATTTGGATGGGAGAGATATTTTCTATTTATTTTTTTATTTTTTTTATTTTTATTTTTTTAATGTTTATTTTTGAGAGAGAGAGAGAGAGAGAGAGATGGAATGTGAATGGGGGAGGGGCAGAGAGAAAGGGAGACAGAATCTGGAGCAGCCTCCAGGCTCTGAGCAAGCTGTCGGCACAGAGACTGACATGGGGCTTGAACTCACAAACTGTGAGATCATGACCCAAGCCAAAGTCGGACACTTAACCAACTGAGCCACCCGGGTGCCCCGAGAGATATTTTTTAAATAGCATATCAAGGGGTGCCTGGGTGGCTCAGTTGGTTAAGCGTCTGACTTCAGCTCAGGTCATCATCTCACAGTCTGTGAGTTCGAGCCCCTCATCAGGCTCTGTGCTGACAGCTCAGAGCCTGGAGACTGCTGCTTCAGATTCTGTGTCTCCCTCTCTCTCTGCCCCTCCCCTGCTCATGCTGTGTCTCTCTCTATCTTAAAAATAAATAAAAACGTTTAAAAAAATTTAAATAGCATATCAAAAGTGTAAAGTTACGTTATCTACTTAAATTAAGAAGCTTGCATAATTTTTATATGAAGCTTTTTAAATACCCTAAGCAATTGATCATAAAAATAGCTGGCATTTAGGATTAGTTTGCATTGCTACTACCAGTGCCATGGTAAATGAATCTTTATTTCTACCATTGATGGTGAGATCTGTCCATTTATATTGACTGTAAAGTTCTGTCCTGGAAAAAAAAAAAATGAAATGTTCATATAATTGTGCTGTTCTTCTATAAAACTCCTTACTCCTCTCATTCCAGCTCTGTTCATCTTCATTATGCTCAAGACTTAAAAAAAAAATTTTTTTTTTAACGTTTATTTATTTTTGAGAGAGAGAGTGAGACAGAGCGTGAGTGGGGGAGGGGACGGAGAAAGAGAAGGAGACACAGAATCCAAACAGGCTCCAGGTTCTGAGCTGTCAGCCCAGAGCCCGACATGAGCCTTGAACCCACAAACCGTGAGAACATGACCTGTATGCTCAAGACTTTTATAGCTTAACTCTTTGTGTCCACTTAACTGGCACTTACCCACCTATCACTTTACTTTCCCCTTCAATTTTTTCATAGGTTTCAGTCTTCTCACATGTAGTGTTAGCTCCTCCAAGAGAGGCAGGCACTGCCTTATAGCAGGTGTATATTGTATGCAGTGAGCCTCAGGTTGTGTCCCAGTTACTGTCTGATGGGGACTCTACTTGACATTAGTGAACTTCATCTGTTCATTCATATTACAACAAATGTCTTTAATGCTACATCAGAATAAATATCTGAAATACACATCTGCTTCTTCCCCAGGTTAATCAGCTTCGTGGCATCCCCAAGCTTCTGCAGCTCCTAAAAGTTCAGAATGACGATGTTCAGCGAGCCGTGTGTGGGGCCCTGCGAAACTTGGTATTTGAAGACAATGACAACAAGTTGGAGGTTGCTGAACTCAACGGGGTACCTCGGCTACTCCAGGTGCTGAAGCAAACTAGAGACTTGGAGACTAAAAAGCAAATAACAGGTACTGCTAACAGAATATTGAAGGATGTAGAACAGTGTACCCAGCTGGGTATGTTATGTCATCTGTTTTTCTTTCTTTTTTTTTTTTTTTAATTTTCTTTTTTCTTTTTTAAAATTTACATCCAAATTAGTTAGCATATAGTGCAACACTGATTTCAGGAGTAGATTCCTTAGTGCCCCTTCCCCATTTACCCCCCCCCCCCCCCACAATCCCTCCAGTAACCATCTGTTTGTTCTCCATAGTTATGAGTCTCTTATGCTTTGTTCCCCTCCCTGGTTTTATATTATTTTTGCTTCCCTTCCTTTATGTTCATCTGTTTTGTCTCTTAAAGTCCTCATATGAGTGAAGTCATAGGATTTTTGTCTTTCTCTGACTGACTCATTTCACTTAGCATGATACCCTCCAGTTCCATCCACGTAGTTGCAAATGGCAAGATTTCATTGTTTTTGATTGCCGAGTAATACTCCATTATATATATATATATATATATATATATATATATATATATATATATATATATATATATTTACCACATCTTTATCCATTCATCCATTGATGGAC